>NW_021833179.1:0-15000 GCF_006345805.1 Octopus sinensis
GACCCAGGATGGACGCCACCTGCACAAAAGTACACCTCACCTCGATGCTCCTACTGAACATCAGAGGACTGCAAACACTCAGTAACAGGACAAAAATTCCGTTCATGAGAGATTTGTTTGCATGCAATCAAGCCTTATGCATCACACTAACGGAAACGCACCTGAAACCGGATATAGCAGATGCGGAGTTACACATACCACAGTATGCTGTACTACGGACCGACAGGAAAGAAAGAGTCATGGAGTGTTGCTATGTACTCCGGGAGGACCTCACACCCCAGGTCCTCTTGTCATACTCAAACTCGGTGTGTGACACACTAATTGTACATATTAGGCAAACTGATGTAGTTGTGTGTGCTACATATCGCCCTCCAGATGCCCCAAGCCATGTGGGCAAGTTTGAAGACTGCCTTATAAAAATAGAAGAAATTCTAACCACATTAGAACAACACATAGGTGTGCTTCTTATGGGAGACTTCAATCTGCCCAATGTCAATGGCCCGAAGGCCTTTCTCTCCCAGGAATGACAAGATGTGAACGAGGACAGGCGAGGTCCCTCCTGAACCTCATCAACACCGGTACATGGAGCAGGTCATACTCCAACCAACCAGGGCAGGTAACACACTGGATCTCTGCTTCCAAATGACATGGATCTCATCCATAATGTGAAAGTGACACCGACACTACTCTCGGATCACATGATAGAGCTGACCATGTACGGGCCAAAAGAGAGCACGGACATGCAGCCTACAAGAAACCCCCAGAATCTTTCCAGCTTGAACTACCATAAGGCAAACTGGAAACAAATTGAGAAAGAGATCCTCAAACCAAAACTGGCCTAAATGTCTCTCCTCGCCAGACATCGACGTGAAACTTCAACAATTCATGTCTGTAATGCAAGCCATATGCTACAATGTGTCCCAGAGAGAAAGGCCACTGTACACAAGAACAAAAACCCCCAGAGAGAGGAAAATTGTAATGAGACGGCGTACAAAATTTTCAAATCGAAAGTTACACAAATGCCAGAACTGGGCGCCACTGCGTGGTGCCTAGGACTCCAAACTTGCCATCAAGATGTAGGACAAGATTCTGTGATAGCCTGGGCTTCCGAGGCCCACAGCTCTTCAATATCCTCCCGAAGAACCTAAGAGACTTGGTGTTGCTACTTGGTTTTACTTCACGAAAGCTTTTTAGCAACTGCCATTTGGTGCATGAGAGAGTTCGATGCAGCTGCCCTCATCTGCACCTCCTGCCGTGAAGTTGGTTCATCTGGGACACCTGACAGGAAGAGATCCAGTTCCATTTTACAGACATCTGCCTCCACCTCATGCAGGTCTCTCTGGTTCTTCGGAAGCATATTGAAGGGCTGTGGGCCACGGAAGCCATGGCTATCACAGAATCTTGTCCTACATCTTGACGGCAAACTTCGAGTCCTAGGCACCACGCAGTGGCGCCCAATTCTGGCATTTGTGTAACTTTCGATGCCAAAGTATGGGACACTTCCCTCTAGGATCTTCCAGATGTACATTATGGCATATCTCCTCCGCCTACGCTCCAAGGAATATAGTTTTAATCTCTTGAGTCTTTCCCAGTAGTTTACATTCTGCATAGAGGCTATCTTCTTCGTGTAACTACGCTGGATCGCCTCGAGCTCTGTGATCAACTTGACACTGGATGGTGACCATAACTGAGAGCAATAGTCAAAGTGGCTTAGGACAAGTGTCCTCCAGACGACCATCATGGTTTCTTGTTCTCTTGTTCTAAAGGTTCTGATAATCCATCAAGCCTGCCGTCTACATTTTATTGCCAGTTTAGCAACATGTACACGAAAGGTCGCGTCATCACTCATGTGAATACCCAGGTCACGCATTGATTGTGCCTCTGGGATTGCAATCCCTCCGGGTCCAGTGTATTCATTGGGTGTTGCATTCAGTTTTGCATGCTGGTAGTATAGAGCTTGAAACTTTTCAGCATTGAACTGCATGCTATTCTTTTCAGCCCACTTGTATATTTCGTCCATCTCACATTGCAGGTGCTTAGTGTCTTCAGGGTTCTGTATTGCCTGTGAAACTTTTGTATCATCTGCATAACTTGTGATCGTGGCTCTCTGCGCGGCTGAGGGCATGTCTGAGAGGGCCATTATGAACGGTAGTGGTCCCAAAACAGTGCCCTGCGGAACACCGCTCACTATTTGTGTGTTAATGGAAGTGGCCCCATTGGCTGCTACCAGCTGACTTCTATTCTTCAGAAAGTCATGAAGCCATTCTCCCAATTTTCCCAACTATGCCAAGATCATGCAGTTTGTGACATATCATTCCTGATCGACCTTATCAAGGCCTTTGCAAAGTCGAGAATATGACTTCCACATTTAAGTGGTTGAGCAGTTGTTTCAGCACCCAGTCATAGTGTTGTAGAAGCTGAGTTAAACAGCTTCTCCCTGGTCGGAAACATGTTGGGGTCAGGCAATCAACTCATTTTCTTCAAGAAGGTGATTAGTTTCCTTCTGACTATTCGTTCCATGACCTTGCTGATGTGTGAGGTCAGAGAGATAGGTCTGTAGTCTTGGCCTCTGCTCTGCTACCACTTTTATGAATAGGGCATATTTTACCTTCCTCAGTTTTCTTGGAAGTTTGCCAGCTGCAAGGAAGCTCTGAAAGGGATCTGCAGTGTGGTCTTGCTAGAAACCTCTTACATACTTTTAGGAGGATTGCCGGGAATCCATCGGGGGCCATAGCTGATTCTGTTTTCATTTCACTTATAGCCTTGATTACATCGTCTTCCTTTATATCGATGTAACTTATCGTCGCCGCTTCTGATTTTATATCTGCAGTGGTAAAGAAATCAGTGGATTGGTGATTGGAAATGCCCGAGGGGTGGAGTGAAAACACTCTTGAATTGCTCATTCAGTATTTCACTTACCTCATTGGTTTTCCTGTGAGTGTGCCATCCTTTCAAGGAGTGGTCCTATCCTATAGTGCACCGTAGCTGTTTCTTGGCATACCTGTAGAAATCTCTGGGGTTAGATTTTATGTTGTCTATAGCCCAGGCTTCTTTGTCTGCTCTTTCCTTTTATGGGAGAGTTGCAGACATTTTCAATTTCCAACAGTTTTATTTTCAGGCGGGACTTTTCACTGCTTTCAATCTGTTTGTTTAGGCGATTTGAAATTTTTGTACACCGTCTCATTAAGATTTTCCTCTCTCTGGGGATTTTGTTCTTGTGTACAGTGGCCTTTCCCTCTGGGACACATTTGTAGCATATGGCTTGCATTACAGACATGAATTGTTGAAGTTTCACGTCGATGTCTGGCGAGGAGAGACATTTAGGCCAGTTTTGTTTGAGGATCTCTTTCTCAATTTGTTTCCAGTTTGCCTTATGGTAGTTCAAGCTGAAAGATTCTGAGGGTTTCTTGTAGGCTGCATGTCCGTGCTCTCTTTTGGCCCGTACATGGTCAGCTCTACCATGTTGTGATCCGAGAGTAGTGTCGGTGTCACTTTCATATTATGGATGAGATCCATATTTTTGTGAAGCAGAGATCCAGTGTGTTACCTGCCCTGGTTGGTTGGAGTATTACTTGCTCCATGTACACGGTGTTGATGAGGTTCAGAGGGACCTCGCCTGTCCTCGTTCACATCTTGTCATTCCTGGGAGAGAAAGGCCCTCGGGCCATCTGACATTGGGTAGGTTGAAGTCTCCCATAAAGAGTACACTTATGTGTTGTTCTAATGTGGTTAGAACTTCTTCTATTTTTATAAGGCAGTCTTCAAACATGGCTAGGGGCATCTGGAGGGCGATATGTAGCACACACAACTACATCAAGTTGCCTTATATGTACAATTAGTTTGTCACACACCGAGTTTGAGTATGGCATGAGGACCTGGGGTGTGAGGTCCTCACGGATGTACATAGCAACACCTCCATGACTCCTTTCTTTTCTGTCGGACCGTAGTACAACATACTGTGGTATGTGTAACTCCGCATCTGCTATGTCCGGTTTCAGGTGCGTTTCCGTAAGTGCTATGCATAAGGCTTGATTGCATGCAACAAAGTCTCTCAAGAACGGGATTTTTGTACTGTTACTGAGTGGTTGCAGTCCTCTGATGTTCAGTAGGAGCATAGAGGTGAGGTGTATTTTGTTGCAGGCGGTGTCCATCCTGTTTGCTGTGGTGGTCTTGTATATAGTGGGTAGTCCCACCTGCGAGTTTGGGTTATATATATATATATATATATATATTTTATTTATATATATATATCTATATATAATTTATTTATATAATATATATATATATATATATATTTTATTTATATATATAATATATATATATATTTATATTATATATATATATATATTTATTTATATATATATATATATATATTATATTTATTTATATATATATATATTTATTTATATATATATATATTTATTTATATATAATATATATTATGATATTAATATATATATATATATAATTTTATATAATATATTATATATTTATTTATATATATATATAATATTTATTTATATATATTATATATTTATATATATATATTTATTTTATATAGATATATATTTATATATATATATTTATTTATAATATTGTTTATATATATATTTATATATATATATTATATATATATATATATATATTATATTTTCGTCACACTCCTGTGACCACATTAGTGGTTCTTTGCTTTCTTATTTGTGTCTCTCCTTACTAACCGTCAGCCATTTTGTATTTCTATTTTATGTCTTCTTTTGAGCATGCTTATATCTCTATGTGCATTTATTTAGTGTGTGGTAGGTGGGGGGATGCCTGTAATATTTGTATCTTTCTGTTTATATACGTTCATGTAATTTGTTTTTCGTGTTGTTGTTTTTGTTTATTCTTATTTTGTTCATGTGTTTACATCCACTTATTATTATCATTACATATGCTAGTAATGATAATAATCAGTGGATTTAAACACATGAACAAAATAAGAATAAACAAAAACAACAACACGAAAAACAAATTACATGAACGTATATAAACAGAAGATACAAATATTACAGGCATATCCCCCCCCCCCACATACACACACTAAATTAACATAGACGCACATAGACATATAAGCATGCGCAAATGAAGACTGAATAGAAATACAAAATGGTTGACAGTTAGTAAGGAGAGACACATATAAGAAAGAAGAAAACAAAGGACCACTGATGCGGTCACAGGAGTGTGATGAAAGAACTCTGACCGAAATAATATTAAGATTAATGTAAAAAATAAATAACACTGAAGCAAAGTATATAGTGCGTGTGTTTTTATTGGCTAAACTGGCAAAATGACCATTCCGAAATATAATAATAATGATAATATATATATATATATATATATTCTGGCACACTGTCAGTTACGATGACAAGGGTTCCAGTTGATCCGATCAACGGAACATCCTGCTCCTGAAATTAAGGTGTAAGTAGCTGAGCACTCAACAGGTACGCGTTACCATAACGTACTTCTCGGGGAGGTTCTAATCATTCTTTCCAGCTCAGTGCGCTGGAGCAACGCGTCAGCAGGAGTTGAACTCTTGACCTTAAGATCGTGAGCCGAATGTTCCTATCCACTAAGCCACACGTCTTCATTACACGCACATGCGCTTGCACTCACACAAGTGTGTGTATTTATATATATACAGAATGTAAATTATCAAAGATGTACAGGTGTCAATACATTACAGCCGTTTCATGCGGAATATACCGGACGGGCAAAGTGCTTCAATTTAAGTACCTAATTCAACTCGCCGCACATTCACACATACCTATATACGTACATACACCAACATGCTTACATATATACATGTGCACACACATATAAAAGCGCACACATTACATGTTCCTCGGTGATGGAGATGACAAAGAGGTAATCATTCAGGCTAATACTCAATTTATAAAGCAAGAGTAGATTATTAATATATTTACTTTATGGAATAGTTTACGTTCTAACTGCTTTGATCAAAGTGTTTAGTGCTCATATCGCTTTCACTAATATCACATGACCACACACTATATAAATATATCCATATATAAATGTCTATGTACTTTGTGTGTGTGTGTGCATATATATATATATGTATATAGTAACATAAATGTTTGAATGTGTAGAATCTTCTCTTCATAGAAAACTGAGCATGCATCATAACTCTTAACGTCACGTGGAAGTGTCTTTACTCAACCAAAACAAAGTTGCTAATTGATGTCATTGAATTGTTTTTTGTCGACCATTTGTTTAAAGCATATATATTAACATCTCTCTGCCTTATTTTTGTACAATATTGTGCATGAATATTAACATCGTTTATAGGTCCACAGTACGCAGGACACATATTTGACACGTTCATGTTTATTCAGACGTGATACGACCTTTCGCTGCTGAAAATGACCCATGAGAAAATCCTACACTTAGTCTTGTCTGAGAACCAGTTTGTTTAGAGCTGGGGTTTTATTTTTATTCTCTCAGCGTTATTCCTGCAGTGAAAGTGTGTATGTCTTCGTTGTACAGTTGAATACCTAAAACATGGCATCCTTCTAATACAGTTCATTCATTTCTGCGTCGTGTGACATTACTAATGCGTGCGTGAATATGTTTCTATGCGATCTACGTGAGTATGAGTGTGAGTATGAGTATGTGCGTGTTAACGTGCGCCTGTGTTTAAAAACGGGCACATACACATTTGATAAATATTGTTCTTTCTTTCACGTATATTTAAGCGTTAATCTCACTTTTATTTACATCGAACGAATCCTAGCAACGAATGCCTGTTGAATCGTTGAATCATTGCACACTCTGTTATGAAGCATCTCCCGCACATGTATGAAGATTGTACTGTCTTACTTCATACACAACTCACCACTGTATGTGTATCTGTATAAGCATGTACGTGTATGTACGTATGTAGGTATGTGTGAATGTGCAGTGGGTGTATTCAGGTACGTGCATGCATGTGGTTATGTGCGTATTGAAGCGCCCGTGCCGCCTGTGTGTGTGCATGTACGTGTGTGATAATTCATAAATGAGCAAGCAGAACACAACCTAATCACTCAACTCATTTGCTTCTCTGTGTAAACTGAAGGAGCAACAAGTATATGTGAAGAAACAAAAAAACAAATTCAGTTGAAAACTGTGCATTCAACGAATTAGTATTGTTGCAATAAAATAATAATCAGCGAAACAGCAGTTTTGTTTGAAAAACAAGAGACAAAATGAAATGATGTTAAGAAAGAAAGTCAGCCATCACTGTTTTGTTTTGGTTGTGAAGTATAAGCTGGTGTATGATTAACGGAAACAGCATCGTCTTGTTTGTTTACACCACAAATTCTCAAAAATTTTGTAGGAAATCTGAGTTATCATATAGGTGGCGTTGTGTATCAAAAGAAAGATATAGTTTATTTTGTTTATCATGTTGTATTAATCGGTGGTTGTCTTTTGTGTGTGTGTGCTCTTGATGGGAGATTTTTAGAATTAGAATCTCTCTTCCTCTCCCCCCGTCTCTCTCTCTCACTCTTCCTCTCTGTCACTCATTTTCTCTCACCCTGTTTTTTTAATGTTATCTATATTATCCTGAAAAGAATTCTTGTAATGCAAGTATGTTGTTCGTTAGCTACTACTACAATAATAATAATAGTGTTAATAATAGCAATAATAACGACAATAATAATAATAATAATAATTTATTATTATTATTATTATTATCATTATTATTATTATTATTATTATTATTATTATTATTATTATTATTATTATTATTATTATTATAGCCGGGGTAGTGATAATAGCAATAACAACAATAGTCAATATTGATAATGATGATTTCTTTGAAGCTGATAAGAAGACTTTATTTACCACTTAGCAATTTCTGCAGACAATACTACGGCATGTAACAAAGACTGTTGACTTTACATAGAATCAAGCTCGAGAAACAATTCATTAAACGGAATTACTATATGATGTGGGTAAAAATGACAAACATGAATTTATTTTTAAATATATGTGTGTGCATGTATATCACAACAGAATGTTGGTATTATTCACCATCACACGTCTGTCGTTTTCTAATACGAGCTACAAAATTGTACTTCAGGAGAAACATGTTAGACAATTCCTATTAGAAATTCTTCAGGGCGAGAATCATATATGCTTTCCAGTATTTTTCACCACTTATACATGCCTCAAGCAAATATAACTTTTGGAATAAGCACATATACTTTAAGAGGACACGCCCGGCATCATAAATCTATCTACATAATACATATACATACACACACACACACACACACCACACCACACACCACACACACACACACACACATATATATATATATATATATATATATATATATATATATAATCGTATGTGTGTATTAATTTGTCTAAAGATGAAACAAAGAAACAAAACACGTGGAAAGCGTACAAATATAAAAACAGAAATCTCGTTACTCAAAGATGTGCAAAATAAAGTTAATATTGGAACAGAAGAAAAAAGAAAAAGTAATGTTTTTAATGTTGCCTTTAATCAGAGTTAACGGAGAGAAGAAAAGTATTAGGAATGACAAAAGTGAAAGCAATATATCCTAAGTGGAAAATTCTGTTTAGATGGTAGGTCTTGTGTAGAAATAAAGTTGAACATTGATTGGATTACAGACAAAATATGCGGGGAGATGAGGACGAAGAGAAAAAGAGTAAATGGCGAAGACAGGAGTATAAACGGAGAGAGAAAGGAGGGGGAAGGGGGGAATGAACCGATGAGGAAGTTGGGAACTGAGGATACTCGTGGATATGTTAAGATTTACTTAGGTTCACTTAAATGTGAAGTGTATTTATTGTAGCTCTAAGTTACTCTACACATGCACACACAGACACATTATCGAATGCTCGCTTTCCAATATCAGAGAGGCGTTTTGATATATCGTTTTGAATTTTACTGTTGTGATTAAGATGGCCAGAAATCCTGTATTACTACGCGTATCCAAACATCGATTACTCTACGTGCGCCTTTCTCTACGAAGAGATGAATGTTGTTAAGGTAGTGAAATTGACTGCCATTTCGAACAACATTTATGTAAACAACATTTTGTGAAACATCAACGCAGGAATAATGAACATTAAATATCATATACTAGCGTTATCATACTGTACTCAACAGTGGCAGTCGACAATATCAGTTACAGTACTACTCCATTTTGTGAGTACAAATTACATCGCTTTGAGCATCTGTGTAGATATGCACCCATACATGTGAGCATGAGTCATTGAATTCTAGACTCAGTTACTCATTATCTCAAATTGCTGAAGCAATAAATATCCAACTGTTTATAATAGATGTCTCTGTGTTCATGAGCCGATGCAAGCGTATAGTAATATGTGTGTGTGCGCGCATATACGTGTTTTTGCACGCGGATTGCTGTAAGGTTAGGGATGGGAGACGACGTTATATATTAATTGAATATAATATATATTTGATACGATGAAGTTAACAACATTGTCCTACGACAGTGAACAATGATTATCATTGCTACTTTAAACTGAATTTTGCCATAAAGACACCTGATCCAGCACGAATTTATAAGAATAACAATAGAAAAGCAGTTAAATATATTAAATGAGGGAAGTGAAGCAGAAAAGCAAATGATTAACAAATGAATTTCATAAAGAAAACACTTTTATTTAGATATGTGTATGGAGTTATCTGCAATACACGGGGACGGTTTGATTGATAATGTTTCAACAGACGCGCACCAACACGCATATACGCTAGCGCACGCGAACATACTCTGCATACTCTCACACGCATACACAGCAACAAACGGTCGCGTATATACGTGTATGTGTGTGCATATACACACCTCTATATATGCATATATATGTATATATATATATATATATATATATATATATATATATATATATATATATATATAAAGATAGATAGATATAGATGTGTGGACTTATTAAGCTATATGTATATGTGTATCTAAGCATGTGTGTATGCGTGGATATATGTATATATATACACTTCCGTTCACAGCCATATTTTACCTATTTGCAACTATTTGGCAACCATAATGCACATCCGCTTCTTATTCTGCTTAGGCTGTCGCCTTCAACAGAAAACCTGGGAGACATGATTGCAACGTATCAAAAAAATATCAACGGAAAACAAATTTCTGCGAAATTTTGATTTGTGAACTGAGATTGATGTATAAAGGATGTTTGGAAGCTTTCTGTAATCAGTATATTTAGGGCTTATAATTCACTATTTATGAACTAGCTGGAAACAATGCACCTCGTCTGCGATAAAGATTTCCTGGCATTTAAGGCGGTAAGCAGCCAGAATCGTTAACAGCCGAACAAACCTGCTTTGCAGCACTTCTTCCGACTTCACATTCTGAGTTCAAATTCCGTCGCGGCCGAATTTTTAATTCATCTTTTCGAGGTCTCTAAAATAAGCACCAGTTAAGAATTTAGGCTCATGTAATCGACTCGCCCCACTCCTACAAAATTGCTGACCTTTTGAAAGTGTGAAAGTATCCAAGTAAAGGCATATTGTCAACCATCACATAAACAGCGTTAAATCATGCCCCACTATTAATCGAAACATTTCTTTTTATCCTTTGAAGAATTATCGCTCAACTGAAATGACATTGCTATTCTGTACGAAGGTTTGCCTGTAGTTGGATGTGTTTGTATGCATTCACACACACACACACTCACATTATTATTATTATAATTAGTATAATGTCAGATTCGTTAGCAGGCAGGAATCAAATGGGCATTATCATTATTATTATTATTACTATTATCATTATTATTATTATTATTATTATTATTATTATTATTATTATTATTATTATTATTATTATTATTGTTATTGTTATTATTATTATTATTATTATTATAGTTCTACTTCTCAGAGCGTTCGGTCTTGTTTGTTCTGGTAGGATCTCTGAGAGCGGACTGCAGCCTGCTACCAGAGGTCTAATAGGGTCACCTTCTGCACATTATAAGCTTTGATCCAACATCTAAGTACCAATTTCAAAAGCTTGGCTACCTCCCGCAAGAGCAGTTTTTTGAGCTAGCCAATTTTTGAGCATGTCAATTCCCAAACTTGATTGTTAGTGCTTTGAGTGCCGCTATTATTATAAGAAGGAACTGTTTCTAATGTCACTTCCCCGCTCCTGTCTTTCCGGTCTCTAGAGCAGATAATCAGCCCGAAATGCATGCATTCAACAATCTGGTTACGGGGAGCAGTGATATTTCTCAATGCGTTAACATCTAATTGTCTACAGTGAGATATTTTCTGAATGACAAAACATAATGAATAGCTTTCTTACGGGTTCGAATGCCTCAAGTATAATCGAACAGTCAACAATTTTTTGTGTGCTTGTATGTATGTGTGTAAATAAATATATTTGTGTGTGTATGTATATATATATATATAGAGAGAGAGAGAGAGAGAGAAAGAGAGAGAGAAATGAGTGAGAAGCGAGAGAGAGAGGGGGATATGTTGATATATATGTGTATATATTTATGTTTGCGATCTTATATTATGCATTATCAATGAAACGAGCTTGTTCTCAGTTGCAGTGAACACGCTGGGGTTTACTTGTACTCATGTGACACTCACCCTCTTACCATCATGATTGTTTCGGTGATGTCAACTGCCTCTGTCACTCATTTAACTTATGTCTTTTGTAGAGTGGCCAATGTTATTTTGCTTAACGAAATCCTCCTTACCTCACCAACCATTCCCTGCAAATGGAACATTTTTTTATCGACAACTAACGCTTTAGGAAGCTTTTGAATGATCCTTCATTGACCGTGTGTTCTTTGAATATGGGTTCAATATAACTCGTGACTTGTACATGTTGGTGCAATCCAGCGTAGTTTAAGCGTTTTGGTTAGATAGAAGGACCTTGAATTAACAGAAATGCAGTTAATGCTTTGAAGAATTTCCGTTTAATATTTCTCTCTGGATTTAGATTTCCGTATTACGTTCAGAAATTTAAGTATATCCCAACCTTTAACTACACATAACATCTGCTAACGTCATATTCTTTGTTGGTTCCAAGGCACAATGAACGAGTCGCACCTGGAAGTTGTATCTGGTGAAGTCCATAAAATAGCGTAATACGTTTCGCTATCACAGACAACGTACACATCTACTCATACGCTTTAACAAATACACATGTATGCATATCTGTGTGTATATAAAGCCATAAGAGAGAGAGAGAGAGAGGGAGAGAGAGAATGAGAGAGAGAAAAGTGAGTGAAAGAAGAGAGAGCGAGAGGCCAAGATAAGTAACGTATTCAAAAGTTCCTAAACAGTATTACGACTATGTATTCTAAGCAACGTCGCTGCCCGTTGTTATAGATACCTTTGCTCAAACTAACTTAATTCTGTCTCCCCGATTTAACTCACTAGACATGACTTCCCGTGAATCTTGCACTTGCAAATTACTTCAGTAGACGGAGGGAACAGGGGGTCAATAATTACAAAGCGAAAACGTCCTCACCATGTGCCTAGGCACATATCACCCCTGCTCACTCAAATGCAGAATACTACTATTGATAGATTTGTTTCATCATATAAAGCACAAATGATCTCCCTACATACTGCCACTTGCATAACATGCAATTTTACTTCAGCTGTTTTATTTCCATGATTTATATAGTAATCAATCTCTGTAGCAGCTAAAGAAAATTTCCCTGAACCCTTGACATTTTCCTATTAAAGGTCATTTCCTTTAACTGGCGTCAAAGTTAATTCAAAAGAACCTTCTATGTTGTATTTCCTTTTTGGATTTGGTTTGCAAGATTCTTTATGTGAGTTGAAGCATATTTTGTTGTGCCTGGGGAGAGACATTTTGTTTTTGTGCCTTATAATTTAACACACGCACCTGTAAAATTTCTATGTTGTAACAGTCGGTTATTTATACACGGAATATTTACCTTGTGTATATTTTCATACCTTCATTACACATCATTTATCTTTCTCTCACGCTCTCTCCCTTTTCTCTCTCCAACTCACCGTCTCTCTTTTCTCTCATTCACTTTTCTCTCTTCCTCTCTCTCTCTCTCTCTCTCTTTCTGTTATAGCTTTATACACACACAAATATGCATACACGTGTATTTGTTAAAGCGAGTGTGTGTTTGTGTGTGAGGACGAAACGTATTATGGTATTTTATGAACCTCAACAGATAGAACTCGGAAAGTGTAACTACTTCACTGTGCTTTGAAACTAACATAGAATATGAGATGTTAAGCTAAGTGTAGTTAAAGGTTGGGATATACTTAAATTTATGAACGTAATACAAAATCTAAACCCAGAGAGAAATATTAAACAGAAATTCTTCAAAACATTAACTGAATTTCTGTTAATTTACGGTCCTTCCATCTAACCAAAATGCTTAAACTACGTTGGATGGCACCAACATGTGCAAGTATCGAGAACAAGCCCGTTACATTGATAGGGTATGTACATGAACACGAGCATAAACGTATACACATATATATCTTACATATCTCTCTCTCCTCACTTTTCTACCCCCTCTGATATGTCTCTCTCGGTCTTTTTGTGTGTATATATATACACACACACATATATATATATATATATATTATATATATATAATATATATATATATATATATATATATCACCGTGATCACCGTGACCGACCAGGCTATCAGATATTGCTATACATCGCTGGTCACAATAGGCTTTGCATTCTTTAGCCTTCAAATAGCGCCACCCCGCTGGCTAAGTGAGCAGGCCAACAGAAGAAGGAGTGAGAGAAATACGTGCCGAAAGAGTACAGCAAGGATCGTCATCACCCCCTGCCGCAGCCTCGTGGAGCTTTAAGTGTTTTCGTTCAATAAACACTCACAACACCCGGTCTTGGAATCGAAACCGCGATCCTGCAACCGCGAGTCCGCTGCCCAAACCATTGGGCCATTGCGCCTATCTCTCTCTCTCTCTCCTCTCTCTCTCTCTATATATATATATATATATATATATATTATATATATATGTATATTATATATATAGTATATATATATATATATAATATATGTATATATATGTATATATTATATATATGTATATATATATATATGTTTGTTTGTTTGTTTTTCCAGTTTCAGCTCTTGAGCTGTGGCCATGCTGGGGCACCGCCATTGTGGTGAAAGAGTACAGCAGGGATCACCACCCCCTGCCGGAGCCTCGTAGAGATTTTAGGTGTTTTCGCTCAATAAACACACGCAACGCCCGGTCTGAGAATCGAAACCGCCATCATGCGACCGCGAGTCCGCTGCCCTAACCACTAGGCCATTGCGCCTCTACTTTATACCATCAGCATGCAAACCTAAATGCAATACCCAATGAATACACTGGACCCGGAGGTATTGCAATCCCAGAGGCACAATCAGTGCGTGACCTTGGTATTTACATGAGTGATGACGCAACCTTTCGTGTACATGTTGCTAAGTTGGCAATGAAATGTAGACGACTGGCCGGATGGATTCTCAGAACCTTTAGAACAAGAGAACAAGAAACCATGATATAAATATATGTATATATATATGTATATATATGTATGTATATATATGTATATATATATATATATGTATGTATATATATATATGTATATATATGTATGTATATATATGTATATATATATATGTATATATATATATATGTATATATATATATGTATATATATATGTGTATATATATGTATATATAGTATATAATATATATGTATATATATGTATATATATATGTATATATATATTGTATATATATATGTGTATATATATATGTGTATATATATATGTGTATATATATATGTGTATAATATATATGTGATATATATATATATATATATATATGTATATATGTTAATGTATAATATGTATATGTATATATATATATATATATATATCTATGTGTATATGTAT
>NW_021833179.1:20000-29022 GCF_006345805.1 Octopus sinensis
TACTGAAAGTAACAAAACGTAAAACTTGAACCCATAAAGTCTACTACAACACATTAAGTAAAAATATATTAATCAAAGACGTAATATATTTTGCCTGAAGCCAAATGTATACAGTAAATTTTATTTCGCCGAAAACGCACATGGTGGCAACTCATTAAATTAATTTATCTCCTGTAAGAAAGAAAAAGAAACATTTTTCCGTAAAGCACGAAGATTCAGACTGCATCGTTTGTGATCGTTTGTGTCATTCTCTAAATCTTTTATTTTTATTGCAGCTTCGTAACCCCCTCTCTTTCTTCTCTTTCTCCCTCTGTCTCTTTACTTCTCTCTATCACACGATCTATCTTCTTTCAGCCGTTCAATCTTTCCTTGTCTCTTCACTTCTCCACTTCTCTCTGTCACAATCTTTCCTCTCTCAGCCTCTCAATTTTTCTAAATATATAGTCGCACAGCTCTCAATCTCTCTAAATACACAGTCACTTTCCTTCTCACTCACTTTCTCTATTTCTTCTCCACCCTCCATCACACTGTTAAATTTTAAATATAATTAGATAGATGAATTAGATATAATAGATAGATATAACTAGATAGATATAATTAGGTAGATAAATAAATAAAATATCATCTTATCTTCTCTCAGCTCTCAATCTCTCTAAATACACAGTTACTTTCTAAAAGTCACATCAAAAAGTCCTGGCAGTCATTTGTAGACACCATTACGAACATATGTGCAAACCACACCCCATTACGATCTGCAAACAAATCTAAGTGTCGAATCCCTAGAAATAGAAAATATCTCATCAGGAAAATTAAAAGAATTAACAAAAAAATCAACGAGCTGAAATACTGTCAACAGCAACACACCAACCTGACTGCCATCTCGTCGCTAGAGATTAAAAAACATAAACTCCAAAACAACATGATGTCTATCATCAATAGTCAGAGAAGAGCTGAAGAGGCCTGGGCCATTGAGAAGATCAAACTCAATCACAAAGTGTTCTTTTCATTTGCAAAAATACACAGAGTCACTGGTTCTACTGTTGGCCCTCTGATTGATGAAAATGGTACTCTTCAAGACAATGCCAAAACCATGGGAGAGATATTGCAGAAACAATACTGCTCTGTTTTCAGCAATCCTGATATGACTGATCTGGGCTGTATCAGTGATGTTACTCCCCAATACACTTTATCGGACATAACCTTTGGCGCTCCTGATGTCTTAGCAGCAATAAAGGAAATGAAGCATAATACATATTGCCCACCGGATGCCCCAAATCACACAGGCAAGTTTGAAGATTGCCTCACAATAATTAAAGAAATCCTCATGAATCTGGAACACCACATGACCATATTTCTTATCGGTGATTTCAACTTCCCCAACGCAAATGGCCCGAAGGTCACATACTCTCAGGAATGAATTATTGCAAGAAAGTAAAGGTGGAGCCCCTGCTCAACCTCACCAATGCCTTATTCATGGAGCAAATTGTACTCAAGCCAACTAGGGCGAATAACATTCTGGATCTCTGCTTCACGAACAATATGGACATCATTCATGATGTGAAAGTGACACCGACATCAGTTTCAGATCACAACATAATAGAGCTGTCTATGTTTGGTCCAAAAGTGACCAAAGACATACAGCCTAAAGGAAGCACCCGAAATCTCTCCAATCTGAACTTCCACAAAGCAGATTGGAAATCGATCCAAAAAGAGATCCCCAGAGAGGACTGGCCGGAATGTCTCTCCACACCAGACATTGACATGAAAGTAGAAGGTTTCATGTCTTCTGTGCAAGCCGTATGCCAGAAATATGTCCCAGAGCACAAGGCCAAAACAAATCGGAGCAAGATTCCAAGAGACAGGAAGATCCTCATGAGACGATGGACGAAGGTTGCAAATCGTCTCAACCAACATCCCAAAAGTAGCGAAACATCCCGCCTAAAAACAACACTGATGGAGATCGAAAAAAGGCTGCAACAATCCTATGTGAAGGAGAAAGCAGACAAAGAAGCCTGGGTTATAAAAAATATTAAATCAAACCCAAAGGCCTTCTTTCATTACGCGAAAAAACAGTCTCAGTGCACTACAAGATAGGACCCCTCATCCAAAAGGACGGCTCCCTCATAGACAGTTCAACTAAGATCAGTGAGATGCTGAATAACCAGTTCAAAAGTGTCTTTACCATCCGGTTGGAACACAGACAAGTGAATGAACCAGTGGACTTCTTTGCCGCCTCAACTATAACCAGCGAGGCGGTTACAATAGAATGTATTGATATTAGCGAAAAAGATGTTCTACTAGCCATAGATGAAGTGGACACAAACTCAGCTGCTGGTCCAGATGGTTTCCCAGCCATCCTCCTCATAGCGTGTAAGCATGCCCTGGCAAAACCCCTCAAGATTCTCTTCCAGAGCTTTCTTGCGAATGACAAACTGCCAAGCAAGCTGAAAGAGAGAATAATATGCCCAATACATAAAGGGGGAAGTAGAGCAGATACCCAAAACTATAGGCCTATCTCTCTGACTTCACACATCAGGAAAGTCATGGAACGGATAGTCAGAAAGAAACTAATCGCATTCCTTGAGGAAAATAACTTGTTGAGTGATACCCAGCATGGTTATCGACCAGTTAGGAGCTGCCTGACCCAGCTCTTACAATATTATGACTGGGTGTTGAGGCAGTTACTCAACAAATCAAATGTGGACGTAATCTACCTTGATTTTGCAAAAGCTTTTGACAAGGTGGATAATGGTTTGATATGCCACAAACTGCGTGACCTCGACATAGCTGGAAAACTTGGAGTGTGGTTACATGACTTCCTGAAAGATAGGAGTCAGGCAGTAGTGTTTAATGGAGCCACCTCTATGAACACACAAATAGTGCGCGGTGTTCCACAGGGCACTGTCTTGGGACCACTGCTTTTTATAGTGGCCCTCTCAGATATGCCCTCAAATGCCCGGATAGCCACTCTGGCCAGCTATGCAGACGACACGAAAGTCTCGCGGAAAATACAGAACCCCAGCGATGTTGCACACCTGCAGCAGGAGTTGGACTCAATCTACAGATGGGCTGAGGATAATAATATACAGTTTAATGCTGAAAAATTCCAGGCCCTGCGCTACCAGCATCCAAACTGAATATTAAACTTACAGGATACACCGGTCTACAGGGAATTTCAATCCCAGAGCCTAAGTCTGTGAGGGACCTGGGTATCGACATGAGTGATGATACCTCTTTCCAAGTGCACATTACCAGGATGGCGACAAAGTGCAGACGACTGGCTAACCCTAACCCTAACCCTAAGAACATTCAGAACCAGAGATAAGGAAACCATGATGGTCCTCTGGCGGACATTCGTCCTCTGCCGCCTGGATTACTGCTCACAACTATGGTCACCCACCAGTGTAAAATTAACAGCGGACCTTGAAGCAATCCAGAGAAGATTCACAAAGAAGATCGTCTCTTTGCAACAGTTCAGCTACTGGGGAAGGTTGAAACAGCTAAGACTCTACTCCCTGGAGAGAAGACGGGAGAGGTATGCAGTAATATATGTCTGGAAGATCCTGGAAGGAATTGTGTCAAATTTTGGCAATGTAAGCTACACCAATGCTAGAACGGGACGACACTGCATAGTGCCAAAGATCCCAGCAATGCCATCACGCTTCAGGACCAGCTTCTGCAACAGCCTGGGTTTCAAGGGCCCACAGCTTTTTAATATTCTCCCAAAGAGTCTGAGGAACTTGCACAAAGTAGATGTAGCGGTTTTTAAATCAAAGCTGGACATCTTCCTGCCGAGAGTCCCAGATGAACCTACCTCACGGCAAGAGGTGCAAATGAGAGTAGCAATATGAAACTCCATTCTTCACCAAGTGCCACATATTAGACGAGGTTCTTCACAATAACAGTGCAGCATGGCCGCAGCTCTGAGCTGAAACAAGAGAAAAAATATAAATATATAAGTATATATATATATATATATATTATATATATATATATACGTGTGTGTGCGTGTATGTATGTATGTATATATATATATATATATATATATATATATATATATATGTGTGTGTGTGTGTATGAATATATATATATATATATACGTTTGTTCGTCTATCCCTCCAACATCGCTTGACAACTGGTGCTGGTGCTTTCACGTCCCCGTAACTTAGCGGTTCTGGAAAAGAGACTGATCGATTAAATACTAGGCCTACAAAGTATAAGTCCTGGGGTTGATTTGCTCGAATAAAGGGCGCTGCTCCACCATGGCCACAGTCAAATAACTGAAAAAATGAAGTGAGTAAAATAGAAAATATCGACAAAAGTGTGTATTCTCTTAACTAAATAATCATGAAAGTTTAATATGTAAGTGTGTTTGGTTTTCGCTTGCGGAGGACACACTTGCATTCGCACAGGAAGAGACAAACATACATATGCAACTTTTCTGCTGCTAACTTAAACGAATAAACATTGACTAGCTTATAATTTACATTTAATTACACCCCACAACTATATAAATTACTAACAATATCTAGTACTGCCCTTTGGACTTAATCAGGTTTTCATTTTGTTTTAGATAGTATATATGCGCATGTGGGTATCTATACGTGTATATGTATGAATGTATGTATTTATATATATAAATTTATATATGTAAATATGTATGTATATAGTATATATATATATATATATATATATATATATATATATATATATAATATATAAATATATATATATATATATATATATATATATATATATATATATATATATATATATATAATATATATATATATATATATATATATATATATATATATATATATATATATATGATATGTATGTATATACGCATGTATATTATATATTATATATATATATATATATATATATATAAATATATATGTATATGTGTCAGGTCACTTTCAAGTGCTACTGGTAACTTGTAACCCAGTACAACCTGTTGCATGGTCGTGTCGTCGGCGACTAAACTGGCAACCCAGCCAAGCTTGCTTGGTGAGGAAGGTGTTTATTGGACACCCTGCGGGATGAAAAAAACAAAACGTCAAAGGGCGGAGGAATTCTTGAGAGTCATCAGCCATCCAATAAATGTCTTAAGGCTGTATCATGCACCGGAAATAATCGGACTGAATACCCGATCGCGCGGTTAAACCATTGGGAGTGAAGGACTCATAGCCTTTGTTAGGGCATCTATCTAGGAGAAGGTAACTCAAGTAACTGGGATGACTCTGACATAAAACCTGCGGCTCAGTGGTTACCGATGATGTTGACTTGTTCTTCTTTTCGGATTATGGCTGCTGTTGCTTAGTGAGTGGGACTGACTCAGTGCACAGCCTTTCCTTACTTTAAAAATAAATCTTCTTGCACAGGCATTGCACGATAACAACATTGATTGATTGATTAAATTGATTAACTAATTCATGATTGTTGATGGCGCTGTGAGTCTCAACTGAATGGCTGGCTGTAGCCTTAAAAAGCAAAAAATCAATGATGTACTAAAACAGTATAAAAATAAATGGCAGTAAGGACTCTGGAACCACATCAGCTGAAAGAGTTTGGCCCGGCAGGGGCTCCAGAGCATCACAGTCTGAACCCGGCCGTCATCATGCTGCTGTGATAGAACCAAAGAAAATATTGAATATTGGCTGTTGGAATGTACGGACACTACTTGACCGCAAGTCCACTGAATGTCCTGAAAGAAGGACTGCGCTTGTTGCGAAGGAGCTTCAACGCTATGATCTTGACGTCGTTGCTTTATCTGAGACGAGATTACCTGGAAATGGTCATCTTACAGAATCTTGTGGAAAACATACATTCTTTTGGAAAGGGAAGAATGAAGAGTTTAGAGGAGAAGCTGGAGCGGCATTTGCTGATAAGACTACTCTTGTGGACAAGTTGGAAGAATTCCCAGTCGGAATTAACGAGCGTCTTATGTCCATGAGAATTCCTTTGGTTAAAGGAAATTATATGACCTTGGTGAGTGTGTATGCTCCAACTATGTTCTATACTGATGACGAAAAACTTTCTTTCTACCATGATTTGAAGGGAATTATAAGAAATATCCCACGGGCAGTCATCGTACTGGGTGACTTTAATGCTAGAGTGGGTAGGGATTTTAACACATGGACTGTAATTGGAAAGCATGGGGTGGGGAAGCGTAATAGTAATGGCATGCTTTTGCTGCAGATGTGTGAGGAGCTGCGTCTGTGTGTTACCAATACCATGTTTCAACAAAAGAATAAGCTTAAGACTACATGGATGCACCCTGCATCCAAAGAATGGCATATTCTTGTTAGAGTGTGTGACAGATAGGATGTGCAGTGTGTTCGTGTTCTTCGTGGAGCTGAGTGTTGGACTGACCACCGCCAAGTACGTGCAAAAGTGAAATTAGTCACAAAACATAAAATCCGAGCTGCAGGGATTACCCTGCCTAAAAGACTGGATGTTGATCGTCTTAGGTGTAATAGTGTGAAGAGAACTTTGCGAGAGGAAATGAATGCTGTAGATATTGGGGAGGATTGGCCAACCCTTAAAAAGTCAGTTTATGATATTGGCAAGAAAGTTCTGGGATTGATACAAAGAAAGCATCAAGATTGGTTTAAAGAAAATGATGAACATATAGATGATTTATTGGCTGATAAAAGACGTACTTTGTCACGCTATTAGTCAGCAAAGCCACAGGAAAGGGAAGTGTTGCATAGGAACTCAAGGATGTAAAATCACGTCTGAGGCAAAGGCTCTGAGATGAGGGATACGTGGTGGAGTAAGAAGGCTGGTGAGATACAGGCGGTATCATATTCCAATAACACAAAGTTGCTGTATGGTCTCTTGCGAGAAGTTTATGGACCGACGTCTTCCCTGATGACACCAATTCGAAACAGGGATGGTAAAGAAGTTCTTCATGATTCACAAGGAATTCTGCGAAGGTGGCAAGAACACTTTGATGAACTTTTGAATCAACAGTCTGTAGTTAGTGAGGATGTTCTCAATCTCTGCCCTGGATTGCCTGTGAAGGCAGCACTCGCAGAACCACGAAAGTTGGAAGACGTTGCAATGGCTGTCTCAATGTTGAATAATGGGAAGTCTCCGGGTATGGATGGCATACAAGCGGAGTTGTTACAGCATGGTGGTGAGAAACTTCTGCAGAAACTTCACTCTTTGTTTGGTAAGGTATAGACTGGAGAGATGCTGTAATGGTGGCCCTGTATAAGGGAAAGAGCAACGGGAATGATTGTGGTAATTATAGGGGAGTATCATTGCTGTCTGCTGTAGGAAAGGTTTTATGCAAGATACTTCTTGATCGTCTGCTGAAATACATTGCAGATTGTGTTCTTCCAGAAAGTCAATCTGGCTTTCGTGTGGGACGTGCCACTGCTGGTATGATCTTTTCAGTTAGACAGCTTCAGGAAAAGTGTGTGGAACAGGGTCTTGATTTGTATCAGGTTTTTATCGATCTGACAAAAGCCTTTGATACCGTCAATAGAAAAGCATTGTGGAAAGTCCTCCAGAAATTGGGGGTCCTGAAAAGTTCCTTGCTTTGGTTAGGTCTTTTCATGAAGATATGAATGGTAAGGTGAATGCTAGAGGAGTGAAACTGGGGGATATTCTGGCATTGACCCTATTTTCCATATATTTCGCGATGGTGTTCTGTATTGCATTCAGAAACTGCAGATACGGTGTTTACGTCCACTATCGAACCTCTGGCAACATATTTAATATCAGGGGCCTTGCTGCAAAAACAAAGATATTTACCTCTATCATAAAAAAACATTTTTTATGCTGATGATTGTGAGCTAGTAGCACACACAGAGATTGATATGCAACACATTTTGTATAGAAGCTCTTGTGTTAAAGCAAAGGCTCAGATGGAGTGGTCATCTAGTCAGAATGAAGGATTCAAGGATGCCAAAACAACTCTTTTATGGAGAGTTAGCTAAAAAAGAACGACCTCCACATAAACCAAAAAAGAGGTATAAGGACTTGCTGAAGGCTTCCTTAAGAGATGCTTGCATCTCTCCTGACACATAGGAAGGCATAGCTATTGATCGTAGCAGGTGGAGAAAGATTGTGCATGAGGGGACAGCCACATTTCAGAAATCTCGCGTTGCACATGAGAAAGTAAGGAGGGATGTCAGGAAGGGCATCGCTGGTACACTTCCAGAAGGGAAGGGTCTTCCTTTGATTCTGACATGCGATGTCTGTGCAAGACCCTGCCTCAGTAAAGCTGGATTCATGAGTCATCTTCGTAGTCATAAAACGATGCATGTATGTATATCTACGTATATATGTGTGTATGTATTTATATATATATATATATGTATATATATATATGTGTCTGTAAGTATATATATATGTGATTGCATATATGTATGTATATATATATGTATGTATGTATGCATGCATGTATGTATGTATGCATGTATGTATGCATGTATGTAGGTATGTTTGCATGCATATATGTATATGTATGCGTGTATGTATGCATGTATGTATGTATGCAAGCATGCATGTATGTATGTATATATGTGTGTGTATGTATATATGTATAAAAGTATGTATGAATATACGCAAGCATTGATGAATATTTGCAAGTGCATTCATATCTGATTGTGTATATGTATTAAGGGTGTGTGTATGTATGTGTGTGTGTGTGTGTGTGTGCATGCGTCCCTGAGATATTTTGTGTGTTTGCTTGTCCTCTGATCGCAACCTGACACGTTGTTACTTTGTTTATGTCACTATAAAGCAACGTTTAGCGTTACAGGTCGGAAGCATAAGAACAGATTACAAGTAAATAAATAAATATATAGGTGCAGTTAAAACGACGAAAATTCTTCAAGGCGGAGCCCCAGCATGGCCACAATCCAATGAATGAAAGAAATCCAAGGTAACTAAGGAGATTCTAGTCGCCGGGACCTTGCCTATGTAACCTATCGAGTTCAAACTTTCTGGTCACAGGCTTCTGATCACTGTAGTTAACATAGTGAAATTGTGCACGCACAAA
>NW_021833180.1:0-7500 GCF_006345805.1 Octopus sinensis
CACATACACACACACACATATATATATATATGTATATATATATTATGTGTGTATTTATATACACACATACATATATATTTATATATATATATAGGTACATATACATGTATATATTGATAGATTGAAAGATAAATAGAGAGATAGGTATGCATAAATATATGTATCTATCTGTGTATGTATGTTTGTACCTGTAAGTGTATGACTATATGTATCTATCTATGTATGTAAATATGAATGTATGTAAGTGTGAATGTATGTATGTAAAGATTATTTGCCAACATAATGTGGCAGTCCTGGATAGGATGATTGTTACTGTTGTTTAGCCTCAGGAAACGTTTCAAGCTGGCTATATGACACAATATCTGTGGCCTTAAATTTTCAAACAGGGGAGCTCAGCACCCCCATCCAACACAAAGCAACGTCTGTGGATCGGTTTCTGGGTTATTGCTCTTTCTCAGCATAGAGTAACTGCTTGGCTAGATGGCGCTGCCGAATTCTTGGGGGTAACTTTTGTTCCATCTACGAATACCACATTATGTTGGTTAATAGTCTTTAGTGTAAAGTACTGTTACTGAATATCTCTGAGAAATTTAGAAATAGTAATGCTTCTCTGTATGTATGTATTTGTGGATATCCTTGAAATGGTCACTCCTCTCCTGATTGGAGGTGGCCGTATATCGCAGCCATTGCGATGTGATGAATGTATGGTGCCAAGTGGGCCACTTTTGGTAAGCAGAACTGGTGATGTAGAATGAACCGAACATTCAGCTAAGGTGCCCTAATCTTCACCCACTAGAAAGGTAGGGGGGCTCCGAAAGGGGACTCAGGGAGTAGCGTCCCTGCCTTCCTGAGCTAGTTTTCCACCACATTTCTTAAAAATCGTGATAGAGGACTTGGTTTCGGGACCATTCATGTCTAGAAACTGAGGTTGCAGGTAAGCAAGGACAAGCTGCCCATTAGAAAATCCAGCTCCAAAAAAGCCTCATGATAACAAAGGAGAATGGGCACCAGCCAGCCCAAAGGTTGGGGTGGGCTGCACCCACCTACCTCGGTTGCTATGGCATTGAGGTAGATCCAGCCACCTCCGTTAACGGGGACAAAACCCAGATTTAAAATACTGGACGATGATGTGATGTTTGCAAAAGAGCATCATCATCATCAGCATCGTCATAAAAGCAAGGTTGTTCATTCCCATTATTCCACGGAAAACATGTCTGGCTCATGAAGAAACATAAACTTTTCCTGGAAACAGCTGAGGGTTAGTGACAGGAAGGACATCTGGTCTAAGAAAATCGGCCTCAACAAACTCCATCTGACTCATGCAAGCATGGAAAAGTGGATGTGAAACTTTGATGTTGCTGCTGTTGATGATGATGTTGGTGATGATGGTGATGATCATGATGATGATGATGATGGTGATGATGGTGATGATCATGATGATGGCGAGCTGGCAGAAACGTTAGCAGGCCGGACGATATTCTTAGCAGTATTTCATCTGCCGCTACGTTCTGAGTTCAAATTCTGCCGAGGTCGACTTTGCCTTTCATCCTTTCAGGGTCGATTAAATAAGTACCAGTTACGCACTGGGGTCGATATGATCGACTTAATCCGTTTGTCTGTCCTTGTTTGTCCTCTCTGTGTTTAGCCCCTTGTGGGTAGTAAAGAAATAGGTATGTATATGTGTGTGTATGATGGTCTTCATTATCATCATTTAATGTTTCCCATGTTAGCATGGGTTGGGCAACGATTCAACTGCATCCAGTAAGCCTAGGGGAGTAGGGGAGGGCCTGCGCTGAGCTCCAGCATCTCAGTTGTCATGGGTTCTACAGTCAGCTACCTGGAGAACCCGTGACAAAAGGTAGCTGTAGATCTGTTTCTGGGTTATTGCCCTTTCTCAGCATAGAGTAACTGCTTGGCTAGATGGCGCTGCCGAATTCCTGGGGGTAAACAGCAGTAACTTTTGCCCCATCTAGGAATGCCACATTATGTTGGTAAATAGTCTTTACTGCAAAGAATTGTTACTGAATATCTCTGTACATATTTCAACACAGTTGAGGTCTCCAAGTAATTTGTAAGGAAAAAGAATTTACCCTTGACTGAGTGAAGTCGTGAAAGAGGAGCACAGGGGTTCATGCCAAGTGTTGAGAAGCTGAAGTGTTGTGGTGCACCTGAGGACTCTCTTTTACTCTTTTACTTGTTTCAGTCATTTGACTGCGGCCATGCTGGAGCACCGCCTTTAATTGAGCAATTCGACCCCGGGACTTATTCTTTTGTAAGCCCAGTACTTATTCTATCGGTCTCTTTTGCCGAACCGCTAAGTAACGGGGACATAAACACACCAGCATCAGTTGTCAAGCAATGCTAGGGGGACAAACACAGACACATAAACACACACATACATATATATATATATATATATATATATTATATATATACATATATATATACATATATACGACGGGCTTCTTTCAGTTTCCATCTACCAAATCCACTCACAAGGCTTTGGTCGACCCGAGGCTATAGTAGAAGACACTTGCCCAAGGTGCCACACAGTGGGACTGAACCCGGAACCATGTGGTTGGTAAACAAGCTACTTACCACACAGCCACTCCTGCACCTATACACTACTTTGCGCCTATACAATAAGCACTGTATACAATAATTTCATTATTATTATTATTATTATTATTATTATTATTATTATTATTATTATTATTAAAATATGACAGGTGTCTTGCTGTGGAGAAGTGCTACATGACTCCTCTCCATTACACAAGGTGGGTGGAGTGGCTGGAAAGAAGACAATGGAGCAATGTTTGTCGGTGTCTTACTATCTGTTGCCTAAAGCCAGAATTTCCTCCACAATGAACTGCAGTGAAAATGGATCTTTTTTACAGGTCAAATATGTCGTAAACATATTTGAAAAAGGATCTAAATGTTTGTTTAGTCACAACAATGCCTTCTTGCACCTACATATAAATATATTATGATGATGATGATGATAGTGTCTTCTGCTCTAGGCCCGGGCCGACCAAAGCCTTGTGAGTGGATTTGGAGACAGAAACTGAAAGAAGCCTGTCATATATATGTATATATATATATATAATATATATATATATATATATATATATATATATATATAACATTATATATATGTATGTGTGTGTATGTGTTTGTGTGTCTGTGTTTGTCCCCCTAGCATTGCTTGACAACCGATGCTGGTGTGTTTACGTCCCCATCACTTAGCGGTTCGGCAAAAAGAGATTGACAGAATAAGTACTGGGCTTACAAAGAATAAGTCCCGGGGTCAATTTGCTCAAATGACTGAAACAAGTAAAAAAGAAAGAGAAGTGTGTGTGTGTGTGTGGAGGCACGTAGCTTAGTGGTTAGGGTGTCAGCATCATGATCGTAAGATTGTGGTTTCGATTCCTGGACTGGGCGACGCATTGTGTTCTTGAGCAAAACGCTTCATTTCACGTTGCTCCAGTCCACTCAGCTGGCAAAAATGAGTAACGCTGCGATGGACTGGCGTCCCATCCACCTGGGGAACACATACGCCATGGAAACCGGGAAACCGGGCTCATGAGCCTGGCTAGGCTTTAAAAGGGCGCATTTATATTTTTATTATATATATATATACAGGGATGTATATACAGATATGTACACATACATGTATGTGCAATTCATTTGAAAAAGAGAATTCAAATTTTATTTTCCAGTTCAAAATGGATGGTTGCAGGTGTTGGTGACATAATCCCACCGAATCAAAGCTACACTCACCCCAACTCTCCCATGAGTGGCTCATATATAATGAGTCAAGTGTTGTCATTTGAGAAGATCAAATTGACTAATCACAAAAGTCTGACACTAAATCAAGTGAGTACAACATTTGTAGCCTCTCTTTTCTGCATGACTGTCATTTTGGTGGTGGGTGGGCAAGGGTGGAAATTATTATTCTTGTTCATGTTGATGTTCTTATTACTGTTATGGAATTTTGTTTACTGGCAAGTGTCGCTGTGTGGCAAGAAGTTTGTTTCCCAAACATATAATTTTGCTTTCAGTCCCACTGTGTGACACCTTGAGCAAGTATCTTCATCTACAGCCTTGTAACCAACCAAAGCCTTGTAATTGAATATGATAGACAGAAACTGAAAGAAGCTTGCCATGTCAAATTTATATATAGATTATAATATTTATATATATATTATATATATATTATATATACAAAAATTTATATATATACTCAAATTTATATATAACTCTTTTTACTTGTTTCAGTCATTTGACTGCGGCCATGCTGAAGCACCACCTTTAATCGAGCAACTCAACCCTGGGACTTATTCTTTTGTAGGCCCAGTACTTATTCTATCGGCCTCTTTTGCTGAACCGCTAAGTAATGGGTTTATAAACACACCAGCATTGGTTATCAAGCAATGCTAGGGGGACAAACACAGACACACAAACACACACACGCATATATATATATATATATTATATATATATATATATACATATATACGACGGGCTTCTTTCAGTTTCCGTCTACCAAACCCACTCACAAGGCTTTGGTCGGCCCAAGGCTATAGTAGAAGACACTTGCCCAAGGTGCCATGCAGTGGGACTGAACCCGGAACCATGTGGTTGGTACACAAGCTACTTACCACACAGCCACCCCTCCTCCTCATCATCATCATCATTTAATGTCTGTTTTCCATCCATATGTATATATATATATACACTAGAAGACACTTGCCCAAGGTACCACATAGCGGGACTGAACCTGGAACCATGTGGTTGGGAAGCAAGCTTCTTACCACACAGCAACACCTATATGTAGATAGATAAATAGATAGGTGGATGGATGGACGGATGGATGGTGGGCCAAAAGTCATGCACCATAGATTCAATATGCTCTGTAATTGTCAAAAACATGCTTCAACTTTTGTAAAATTGAATAAAATAAAAATAAAGACACAGGTACTTGTACAAGATGAATAAAATGAATCATCATCATCATCATCATCATCATCAGCATCAGCATCATCATCGCTTAACATCCATTTTCCATGCTGGCATGGGTTGAACGGTTTGACTAGGGTCTGGGAAGCCAGGAGGCTGCACCAGGCTCCAATCTGATTTGGCAGAGTTTCTACAGCTGGATGCCCTTCCTAACACCAACCACTCCAAGAGTGTAGTGGGTGCTTTTTTTACGTGCCAGAGGGGGCTAGCATCGACCATGATCGGATATGCTTTTTAAGTACCACCAGCACGGGAACCAGTCATGGCAGCACTGGGATTGGCAATGTTTGGATGGTACTTTTTAACGTGCCACCAGCGCAGAGACCACCACTACAATTTACATTCGATTTTGATTTTGATGTTGATGTTGATGTACTTGACCGAATGGGTCTCCTCAAGCGCGGCAGGTCACCATACGATCCAAGGTACTTTTTGAGTGGGCTGGTAATGAATAGTAATAATACGTAAGAAGAAGAAGAAGAAGAAGAAGAAGAACACACACACATGCACACACACACACACATGCACACACACATACACACATACATGCACACACACACATACATACACATGCACACACACACATATGCACACACATACACACACACACATACACATGCACACACACATACACACACACACACACACACACACAACACACACACACACACACACACACACACACATGCATGCATATGTCTTGGTGTCACCTTCTCTTGACATTGCATGATAGCCATGAATGAGCAGTACTGTTAGCGCAATCTGCTAGTTCCACACACAGCCAAGCGCCAACAGCATTGCCTTACACCACTGCTATCTTGCTCTCTGCTACCACCACCACCACCATCACCACCACCACCACCACCACCATCACCACCACCAACACCAACACCACTACCACCACCACTGCTTCCACGGCTACTACCACTGCTGCTGCCACCACCACCACCACCACCACAGACTCCACCACTACCACCACTACCACCACCACTGCTACTGCTGCTACTGCTACTGCCTACCCCTACTACTATTATTACCACTAGAATACAGGCACCACTATGACAACCAACACAAACACCACCATTGTGTCTACAACCAATACTATCTCTACTGATACCACCATGGCCCATTAACACTGAAACACATTTAAACAAGGTTGGACAGGGAAGTGTTAAAGGTCAAAGGTCAAAGGTTGGAAGTCGAAGATGTCAACATGTCAGTTGACATTATCTATCATATTGGGCGATAGCTGTCTCCTCTCCAGTACTGCTCCACACCCCCACCCCCCCCTCCACCACCACCACCACCACCACCACCACTGCTACTGCCACTACCACCACTATTAGCAATAATCAGGAGTGGGTTCAAGTACTGACAAATGACCATCTGCTTTTTGCTCCCCTCCCTGGATATATACACACACACAATGCACCCCATACATGCACACACATACAAACATACATATACACATACGTGCGCGCATACACACACACACACAAGCACACACTTGCTATGTACATAACCCCACATACACCATCACTATATATGTACCATGGATTGGGCAAGCACCACTGCTCTCTCTCTCCGTTTCCCTCTCTTTATATATGTGTGTGTGTGTGTGTGTGTGCATCAGTGTGTGATTACAGTATCCAGTTCGCAATCATGAAGTAGCGAGTTCGATTCCCAGACCGGACTGTTTGTAGAGTTCTTGAGAAATATATGTAGCATGTCAGTCTCATAGTCTAAAAGTGGCATTGAGCAATCTGAAGGTCATGTTGGAAAAACATGCTTTTATTTATACACGTAGGAGTGGCTGTGTGGCAAGTAGCTTGCTAACCAACCACATGGTTCTGGGTTCAGTCCCACTGCGTGGCATCTTGGGCAAGTGTCTTCTGCTATAGCCCCGGGCCGACCAATGCCTTGTGAGTGGATTTGGTAGACGGAAACTGAAAGAAGCCTGTCGTATATATGTATATATGTATATATATATATTTATATATATATATATATGTATATATGTGTGTTTGCGTGTGTGTGTGTTTGTCACCCTAGCATTGCTTGACAACCGATGCTGGTGTGTTTACGTCCCTGTCACTTAGCGGTTCGGCAAAAGAGACCGATAGAATAAGTACTGGGCTTACAAAGAATAAGTCCCGGGGTCGATTTGCTCGACTAAAGGCGGTGCTCCAGCATGGCCGCAGTCAAATGACTGAAACAAGTAAAAGAGTAAAAGAGTAAAGAGTAGTTGTTCATTTAGCATCTAAAATCGCAGATGAATCTGCCAGTGGACAGTTTAGCTTAATGGTAATGCACTCAGCTGGAGTCTTGTCGGCAATAAAGAAATAAGAAAGCCATATTAGCAATATGGTTCCAATTCCTTATTGATCCACTGCCTTTTATTTTTTTATCATCAAAGTTAATTTTTCCTTTGTAGATCTCCTTGGTTTCAATGCAAAAATTCTGTCCTTGCATTCATCTTGT
>NW_021833180.1:20000-22500 GCF_006345805.1 Octopus sinensis
CCATCAGCTGTAGCAGCTGCATTAGTAGAAGCATCCCCACCACCACCACCACATTATTATCACCATCATCACCACATTAGCATTAGCAATATCATCCCCAACCCTTGTTACCCCTCTCACCCACCATCACCATCACCATCACCATCACCATCACCATCACCATCATCATCATCATCACAAACAAAACTACACACAGTATGACACTTCTTCTACGATAATCTTCTCTCCTCCTCCTCCTTCTCCTCTTCTTACAGATTACTCGACTAAAAATCGCAAGAAATCCGTTTGCAAAAGGTTTCAGGAAAACGAACAAACACAGGTATTGTAAATTTGTGATGTTTTCAAATATTTAACACACACAAATATATATATATATATATATATATATATATATGGCTCAGTGGTTAGAGCGTCGAGCTTATGATTGTGAGGTTGTGAGCTCGAATCCCGGACCGGGCTGCGTGTTGTGTTCTTGAGCAAGGCACTTTATTTCACGTTGCTCCAGTTCACTCAGCTGTAGAAATGAGTTGCGACATCACTGGTGCCAAGCTGTATCGACCTTTGTCTTTCCCTTGGATAACACTGGTGGCGTGGAGAGGGGAGGCTGGTATGCATGGGTGACTACTGGTCTTCCATAAACAACCTTGCCCGGACTTGTGTGTAGGAGGGTAACTTTCTAGGTGCAATCCCATGGTTATTCATGACCGAAGGGGGTCTTTTATTATATAAATGCAATGTGTGTGGTTATGTATGTGTGTTTAACCTTAAAAGGATCTTGAAATGATGTGTATTCGAAAAAGCAAATTTGCATCTCAAAGAGAATGTTGTCCATAAATAATAAGAAAATGATATAATTCTGTTGCTTTGAAACCGAGACCTATTCACTGACAAAACTTTGTGCTGTATGAAGTTTTGTCAGTGAACAGGTCACGGTTTCAAAACAATGAAAATATTTTGACACAAATGAAATTTAAATGTTGAAGTGAAACTAACGGTTTTTGTGTACTCTTGAATGGCTTACAAACATCTTCTATGTTGCAATTGTTTTTGTTTCAGCACACGATCTCAGATCAAGTCACTTGCTATGCAAGTACATCTCTGTAAATATAATCTGCCTCAAGAAATAACACATTTAGATCAACAAATCTCACACTCTCCATCTGTCACCTTAATCTATCTTTCTATATATATATATATATTTACCTCACACTTTTTCAATCACTTTCTGTAAATGTATTAACTTTTGTGCATTGTTTTCATTTGTTTGAAACATCATCTTCTAATGTTTACTTTCATTTTATGACAGCTATCATGCACAATTCTTGCTTTCTAATCAGGCAGAAATAACCAAACCTTAAATCTGTTTAACATTTTTCTAAGATTTCTCTGGAATAAATGAATCTTAAACTTGAATTCAGCATGAAAAAGTACACCAATATACCAAATTTGAAAATTTTCCCTTAATTTTAAAACTTCAAAATCCTCGACAGTACCAGAAAAATCTCTCTGTCTCTGTCTGTCTGTCTGTCTGTCACTCTCTCTCTCTCTCTGTCTATTTGTTTCTCTTTCATATTTTCATGGTAAACTCTCTCTCACTCTCTGTGAAAGGATATCACTCATGCTGAGTGTATGTGTGTGCTTCTCAGTATGTATATATATTTCATTAGGACAACAGAGTGATTTATAAAAAGGTATGCAAAAGATAATTTATTTTAATAGCATACTTTTCTGTTAGTATTTTTGCTTCTAGCATACACACTCACATGCATGGACTTGCTTGGTGCAGGGATAAACAATTAAATTACAAATTTTTTTTGCTGTCGCTTAAATCCCAGCAATAATCCACCACAGATCAAACATGCGAATTACCCACATGCATGCATATTATATATGTAAAGCATATGTTATACATGTATGTATATTGTTGTAATTGTCATTTTAGTAAATAAATAAATAAATTGACTTAATACAATGTCTGAAAGTTGATGAATACCACCTATTGATCCCCTCCATTTTCTTATTGCTCTCTCTCTCTCTACACACACATGTACATATAAGGCAAAGAAGAAAATGAAGATAATCAATCAACAAACATCAGCCCGGAGACATTCGTTTGGATTTATAGATTAATTACAATCATAAGTATAAATAAATAAATGAATAAGAATGAATGAGTGAATAATACTATACTTTTACAGTTGTTTCTACTTTTACATATATGTATATACATTTACATATATGTATATATATTATACATACATGTATATATATTTCTTTACTACCCACAAGGGGCTAAACACAGAGGGGAGAAACAAGGACAGATAAAGGGATTAAGTCGATTACATCGACCCCAGTGCGTAACTGGTACTTAATTTATTGACCCCGAAAGGATGAAAGGCAAAGTCGACCTCGGCGGAATTTGAACTCGGAACGTAAAGACAGACGAAATATGGCTACGAATTTCACCCAGCGTGCTAACGTTTCTACCAGCTCGCCGCCT
>NW_021833180.1:27500-29645 GCF_006345805.1 Octopus sinensis
GAAATTGATAGGATTTTTGGTCAATAAATAATGAACGTGTCCATGCCTTTTGTCTGTTTTCCATGTGTCGTCTTTCAGCAATGCAAACTTTAGCACCATTCTGCCCTCTTTCCCTCCTCTTCTTTCTCTCTGTATACATACATATATATATATATATATATATATATATATTATATATATATAATATATATATACCCAGGAGTAACCACAATGTGAAAACAAGGTGAAAAAGAGTACTCAATACCAGTGGTAGAGTAATCATCATCATCATCATCATCATCATTAGCGTCCGTTTTCCATGCTAGCATGGTTGGACGGTTCAACTGGGGTCCTGGGGAGCCCGAAGGCTGCACCAGGCCATCCGATCTGGCAGTGTTTCTACAGCTGGATGCCCTTCCTAACGCCAACCACTCCGAGAGTGTAGTGGGTGATATATATATATATAGGCCTGGGCATGGCTGTGTAGTTAGGAAGCTTGCTTCCCAGCTACATAGTGTCGGGTTCAGTCCCACCGTGTGGCCACTTTGGGCAAGTGTCTTCTGCTATAGCCCTGGGCCAACTGAAGCTTTGTGATTGAATTTGGTAGGCAGAAGTTACTGCCGTGTGTGTATATGTGTGTGTAGGTGCTTGTGCCTCTCTGAGAGAGAGAGAGGGGGATATATATATATATATATGTATATATATGTATATGCATATATATATATTTACATACATATATATAGATATATACATATATATATATATATTCATACACGCACGTATATACATGTATATATACATGTGTGTGTATTTACATATATTTATACATACACGCAAGTGAGGGCGCGTGGTTAGTGGTTAGGGCATTCGGCTCATGATCGTAAGGTTGTGAGTTCGATTCCCGGCGACGCGTTGTGTCCTTGAGCAAGACACTTATTCACGTTGCTCCAGTCCACTCAGCTGGCAAAAATGAGTTGTACTGTATTTCAAAGGGTCAGCCTTGTCACTCTCTGTGTCACGTGATATCCCCGAGAACTACGTTAAGGGTACACGTGTCTGTGGAATGCTCAGCATTTGCACGTTAAATTCACGAGCAAGCTGTTCCGTTGATGTATCAGCTGGGACCCTCGTCGTCGTAAACGGCGGAGTCTTTTTTTTTAATACATACACGCACACATTTATATGTATGTGTATGCATATATATATATATATCTGTACACACATTTATATATATATATATATATAATATATAATATATATATATATATATATATAGATATATTATAATCTTTCATGTTTCAGGCATTTGACTGCAGCCATGCTGGGGCCACACCTTGAAGGGCTTTAGTCAAACAAATTGGCCCCAAGACTTATTTTATTAAGCCTAGTATTTTCTATCAGTCTATTTTGTTATGGGGGTGCAAACACACCAACACTGGTTGTCAAGCAGTGATGGGAGACAAACACACACCCCAACAAACACACAAACATACAAACACATACAATGAGCTTCTTTCAGTTTCCGTCTACCAAATCCACTCACAACGCTTTAGTCGACCCGAGGCTATAGTAAAACATACTTGCCCAAGGTACCATGCAGTGGGAATTAACCCAGAGCCATGTGATTGGGGAAAAAAGCTTCTTACCACACAGACAGCCACAGCTGTGCCTGTCATATTAAAAAATATAAACTGCAATTTATTTAGCTATAACATATCATATAGATATGCAACAGATCCCTAACTGAAATTTGAAACTGCATTGCACTATTCAGAAATCTTTATATATAAAAATCAAGTTGTGTGTCTGTCTCCTATGATTTAGATTCCTAACTACTCCCACATTTTGCAGTGCAGTGTAACCAAAAGTGGGTATCTTATAGTCGTGATTAATATCGAGCCCTTCTGGGTATTAGCGTGCGTCTATGATGAGTCTACAATTTTAAAAATAATTTACCATCATTTTTTTCCATTTTAATGCATTTTTTCGCTATTATATAAGGGAAGTAAACTCCTAAAAATGTCTACGATAAGTCAACGATTTAAAAAAAAATTTACCATAATTTTTTTTCCATTTTAATGCATTTTTTTTGCGTTTTTTGGCTATAACTCTCTAAAAATGCTTATATAGTTATTTCTCTTGCAAACCCGAGCAACGCCGGGCGAT
>NW_021833181.1:10000-29176 GCF_006345805.1 Octopus sinensis
ACTTGCCATTACATACATTTTTAATCAACCAAAAATGAACCATTTTGTTACACAATGCGTCTCCATCTTTCCTTTAACTTGAAAATACCCTCTTCCCAGAAATGAGGTGGTTTTATGGCAAAGAATTCATCAAGGTATCTTTTTACGTCATCCAAGATATTGAAATTTTTACCATTATGACTATTCTGCAGAGACCTGAATAAGTGGAAATCCGAAGGAACAATATCTGGTGAACATAGAGGGTGTGATAACACATTCCAGCCGAGCAGCAGCAATTTTTGTCTGGATCCCAAAGAAACGTGCGGTCTTGCATTATCATGTTGGAAAACAACATTCTTCCGGTTAGCCAATTCTGGACGTTTCTCTTGAATTGCTGCTTTTAACTCGTCCAGTTGTGTGCAGTATTTCTCAGAATTAATTGTCTGGTTACTTGGGAAAAGCTCATAGTACAGAATTCCTTTCCAATCCCACCAGACAGAAAGCAAGACTTTTTTAGGATGAAGAACCGCTTTTGGGGTGGTTAAGGGTGGCTCATGTCGCTTACTCCAGGATCGCTTTCTCTGAACATTTCGGTAGATAATCCATTTCTCATCACCTGTCACAATTTGCTTTAAAAAAGGTGCGTTTTCATTCCGCTTATAAAACGAATCACAGATGGAAATGCGATCCAAAAGGTTCTTCTCACTCATCTCATGTGGTACCCAAACATCGTAGCGCTTTATGTACCCAAGCTTTACCAGGTGCTCATGAACGACGGATTTTGATAGGTTGAGGCTTTCTGCCAATTCTTGGGTTGTGAAATGTGGGTTATTCTCAATTAATGACTTGATTTGGTCATCATCTGTAGTGGATGGTCTGTCTGGTCGCTCTTTATCAATAAGGCTACATCCTCCAGCTCGGAACCTTGCAAACCACTTCCGTAAAGTTCTTTCGGATAAAGAAACATCACCGTAAACTGTGCATATTTCTTTGGTTGCTTGTGAGGCATTTTTCCCTTTACGGAAAAAGAAAAGCATCAAGTGCCGAAAATGAACTTTCTTATCTTCTATTTTAAATGGTTACAGAATTAACATAGGTTGTAGGAGCATAAACCTTCTTCCACGAAAAGATAGCTTAAACTGTGCTCTAAATGGAGGTGGAGTCAAATCCTATTTTATGAACTCAACCATGTTCTAAAATAAGTCGAAAGGTAAGCTACTATAAACCGGCACGAACTTTCCGGACAACCCAATAAAACACCAGACTTAAATGGATGACTCCCAAGCTATATACAAAAAACGGGTAAGACTTGGATCCTTGGATCCAAGCAGTGAGATTATTCGATAAAAATACTGAAATGCAATTTGGGATACATAATTATGCAATGCTAATTATACAGAAAGTCCGGAAGATAAACTTTGTCATAAAATTAGCACAAAACATTAGATCGCTGTGGAATAATGAAGGAAACGAATACCTAGGAATTGTGCAAAATCTTTTCTACTCTAGGCACGAGGTCCGAAATTTTGGGGGAGGGGGAGTCGATTAGATCGACCCCAGGACGTAACTGGTACTTAATTCATCGGTCCCGAAAGGATGAAACGCAAAGTCGCCCTCGGCGGAATTTGAACTCAGAACGTAAAGACAGACGAAATACCGCTAAGCATTTCGCCCGGCGTGCTAATGTTTCTTATTTATTTATTGCCTACATGAGGCTAAACATAGACGGGACAAACAAGGACAGACAAACGGATTAAGTTGATTATATCGACCCCAGTGCGTAACAGGTACTTATTTAATCGAACCCGAAAGGATGAAAGGCAAAGTCGACCTCGGCAGAATTTGAACTCAGAACGTAGCAGCAGATGAAATGCCGCTAAGCATTTCGCCCGGCGTGCTAACGATTCTGCCAGCTCGCCACCTTAAAATAATAGGATAATGGATGGAGAAACGAAAGAGAAAATCACTAAAGAGTTCAAGAGGAGAATAAGGAATTAGGAATTAGGAAACAAAATTAAATGAAGAGAATATCATTTAAGCAATAAATACATGGCTTATGCCCCAATATTGAGACTTTCTGATCCCTTCCTAAAATAAACAGAAACCGAGCTACAGAACTTGAACGCAACTGGAAAACTGCTCACAAAGATTTCGGGAGACTAACTGCTACCAAACCTCAAGATAACATTCCAAGCTTCATGATGATGATGATGATGATGATGATGACGACGACGATGTACCCAATGATTATGATGAGGAGGAGGAAGAGGAAGATGAGGAAAGGGGATGACGATGACAACAACGACGATGATGATGTTGATGATAATAATAACAACAACAATAACAATTCCACTTAACTTAATTAGAACACATAACTGTTCCGTTATAATCAAAACATTTGCCGGCCCTCGCACACACACACACACTCACTCACACACACACACACACACACACACACACACACACACACACATATACATACACATACATAAGTATATATATAACTGGGTACATACTTACCTATAAAGCATTTGCACGCAGATACTATAGGCGAATCATAAGCATATACATGCATAAATACACACGCACATACACAAATATGTATGTAGGTGTATGTAATATGTATGATGCATGTGTATGTGTGTGCGTACACACACACACATCCCTCTCTCTCTCTTTCTCTCTTTGCTTACCAGCCACACGGTTCTGAGTTCAGTTCCACTGCGTGACACCTTGGGCAAGTGTCTTCTACTATAGCCTCGGGCCGATCAAAGCCTTGTGAGTGGATTTGGTAGACGGAAACTGAAAGATGCCTGTCGTATGTGTATGTGTGTGTGTGTGTGTGTGTGTGTGTGTGTGTGTGTGTGTGTCTGTCTGTCTGTATTGTCCCCCACCCATCGCTTGACAACCGATGTGTTTACGTCTCCGTAACTTAGCATGTCGGCGAAACAGACTGATAGCATATAAGTACCAGGTTTACAAAGAATAAGTCCTGGGGTCGATTTGTTCGACTTAAGGCGGTGCTCCAGCATGGCCGCAGTCAAATGACTGAAACAAATAAAAGAATAAAAGAATAAATTTATATATATATATTTATACATATATATATATATATATATATATATACTAGCAGCATAGCCCGGCGTTGCCCGGGTATGTAAGAGCCCCTAGTAGGCAACAACTAATCCCAATCTAGTCCTTTCCCTCTAGGGAACGAAGGCGCATGTGTAGGTTGCAATGTCTTCTCTTCACTCGAATACTTCTGTGTATACGATGTTCCTAGCTGTCCCTTTGGGCGATAAAAAGGTCGAGTTGTGTCCCCTAGACAGAAAATGTGTTGCATATAAAAAGCTTAGATTCTCGACCCCATGTCGAATTTATCGATTTTTTCAGAACTGGGGGAACTTTTCAAAATTTTCACTTCGTTAGTTTAGAATTATGACATTGAGCTATGTGTGTGTCAAGTTTCATCAGAATCGGTTGAAAGCCGTGGTCAGGGTGAGGGTACAACCTGACAGACACACAGACACACAGACAGACAAACTGCCGTTTATATAGAGAGATATATATATATTTATAGAGAGAGAGACAGACAGACAGACAGACAGAGACAGACAGAGACAGACAGAGACAGACAGAGAGAAAGAGATAGAGATATGTAGACAACCATTCAGGCAGGCAGGCAAGCAGGCAGACAGATAGATAAACATTATACACAGTCATATCTGTATCTATATAGATGTGTATGTACGTGTGTGCGTATATGTATGTGTGTGTGTGTGTGTGTGTACTTCGTTTATGCCCCATATGTTACGCAAGCATCTACGCATTCAACCAGTAAATGCAACGCCTACACACTGTTTCTTTAAGTTTCCTTTCGATGTGACCTGCCACGCTGACAAGTACCCGTGTACCATGTAGATGCGTGTTCATATGCATATATATATATATATATATATAATATATATATATATATATATATATATATATTATATATATATATATATGTATATATATATGTAGGTATATTATATACATACATATGTATACACCACATACAGACATATATATATACATATATATATACATATATATATATATATATATATATATATATATTATATATATATATATATATACATATATACATATATATATATATATATATACATATATACATATATATATATATAATATATATATATATATATATATATATATATATATTATATATATATATATATATATATATATATATTTATATTGCAGGCGGCTATGAGTACATATGTGTGTGTGTGTGTGAGTGTGTGTGTGTATGCATAGCAATTGCGAATTCTTTCCTCATCGTCAACACACACACACACACACACAGGCACACACAGGGGCACACACACACACACAGAGGCACACACAGGCACACACACACACACACTGGTCCGCTAGCACGAATTCATATCCAATCTAAATACAGAAGGAGGCTTTTGAGAACAATTACTCGGAATTTAAGATTTGTTACTGAGCTTTTCCGTGAGAAATAGCTTCAATCTGTTCGCTCTTACGCTCTGATTCCCAAACTGGCATTGAAAATGGACGAATAAGCGTCTTTATTGATGTAATTTTTGTAGTTGTTGTAGTTGCTGTTGTTATTGTTGTAGATCGCTATGTTTGATGTTGTTATTTCAATCTCTGATGTTCTCGAGAGAACCCAAGTCCTATTAATTTGTTGAAAGGCTTCTTTAGTTTTCCAACACCCCACCCACCCACACACACATATACACACACACATACTTTCTCTCTCTCTCTCTCTCTCTCTCTCTCTTACCCTATTTATCTATCTTTCTCTATCTATTTTTATCTGTATGTATCCCTTACTCTCTCTCTCTCTCTCCCTCTGTCCATTCTCTTTCTCTGTCCATTCTCTCTCTATCTACTCTCTCTCTCTGTCCACTCTCTCTCTCTCGTAGTCTTTCAACCTCTTTCTCTTTTCCTCACCCTCAGTCTTTCTCCCTCTCTTTCTAGCTCTCTCTCTCTCTCTTACCCTATCTATCTATCTATCTATCTATCTATCTATCTATCTATCTATCTATCTATCTATCTATCTATCTGTCTGTCTTTCTCTATATCTTTATTTTTATCTGTATGTATCTCTTACTCTCTCCCCCTCTTTATTTCTCTATTTCTCACTCTCTCACACACACCCACATACATACACACTCACACACACACACACGCACACGTGTGTCGTAAATGTAAAGAAAATCCGACTTCCAGCAGATATAATGATGCGGCAACAGATTACATAGAGCAAGCGTCTTACCACTACAACGACCACCACGACCACAACCACCACCGCCACCACTACCACCACAATGACCACAACCACTACCATCACCACCACAACCACCACCACCACAACCACCACTACCACCACCACAACAACTACTAACACCACCACCACTACCACCACTACCACAACTACAGCTACCACAACTACCACCACCACTAGAACCACTACAACAATAACCATAACCATCACCACCACTATCATCAGCACCACAACAACCACCACCACAACCACCGCCATCACTACCATCACCACCACTACCACCACCACCACAACCAACACCACCACAACCACAACCAACACCACCACCACTGCCATCACTACTATCATCATCATTGCCTCAGCGTACCCCCGCCTCTTCGACCTCGCTGAGGCCTTGCTTCGTGGAACTTATCACCAATGCCATCAACAGACGAGATAAGATTGTCCCCCGCTGCCACCGCCGCTGCCACCGCCGCCGCCCCCGCGCTCTGTTTCTCCTGCAACATTTCGCTTTCAGAAGAATATTTTATTTCTTTACTACACACACAAGGGGCTAAACACAGAGGAGACAAGCAGGGACAGACAAAGGGATTAAGTCGATTACATCGACCCCACTGCGCAATTGGTACTTAATTTATCGATCCCGAAAGGATGAAAGGCAACGTCGACCTCGGCGGAATTTGAACTCGAAACGTAACCATTACTGCTACAGGCACAAGGCCTGAAATTTTGGTGGAAGTCGATCGCATCGACCCCAGTACTCAACTGGTTCTTAATTTATCGACCTGGAAAGGATGAAAGGTAAAGTCGACCTCGGCGGAACTTGAACTCAGAACGCAGCGGCAGACGAAACACCGCTAAACATTTCACCTGACGTGTGCTAACGATTCTGCCAGCTCGCCGCCTTGAACTCGGAACGTAACGACAGACGAAATACGGCTACGCATTTCGCCCGGCGTGCTAACGTTTCTGCCAGCTCGCCGCCTTCGCTTTCAGAAGAATATCCATACACATACCATTCTTGATTGCTTCTTACTTGTTTCAGTCATTTTGACTGTGGTCATGCTGGAGCATTATCTTTTCGTCGAAGAAATCGGCACCAGGACTTATTCCTTGTAAGCCTGGTACTTATTCTATCGGTCTCTGTTGCCGAACCGCTAAGTGACGGGGACGTAAACGCGCCAACATCGGTTGGGAAGTGATGGTGGGGGGACGCAAAAACGCACACATAAATATATATATATATATGACGGGCTTCTTTCAGTTTCCGTCTACCAAATCCACTCACAAAGTTTTGGTCAGCCTGAGGCTATAGTAGAAGACACTTGCCCAAGTTGCCACGCAGTGGGACTGAACCCCAAACCATGTGGTTGGTAAGCAATCTACTTATCACACAGCCACTCCTGCGCCTACTTGTGTGTACGTGTGTGTGTGTGTGTGCGCGCATGTATACGTATGTATAGGCACACATAGAATGGCATTATTGATGTTGTTGTAGTTGTTGGTAGGGCGACGAGCTAACACAATTGTTAGCACGCCGGACAAAATGCCTAGCGTTATTTCTTCTGGCTTTGTGTTCTGAATTCAAATTCCATCAAGATCGACTTTGCCCTTCATCCTTTCAGGGTCGATAAAATAAAGTACAAGCAGATAACCTAAATTGCTGGCCTTGTGCCAAATTTCGAAACCACTATTATTATTATTATTATTATTATTATTATTATTATTATTATTATTATTATTATTATTATCATTATTTAGTAGTTTTATTTTTATAGCGTGCTTTCACTTCACTACCGAGCGCAGCTCTGTGTGCCTTGGGTTGTGCTGTGATTTGTTGTGATGCTCTGATGGTTATTGTATGGAAAGTGTTCTGCGTAGTATGTGTGCAGTGCCTAGTAGTGCAATTTTCTGTATGTTATATGTGTTTGTAAGTCCTGGTGTTTTTGTTATGTATTTTTGTCTGAATATTTTTTATCATGCCTAATGTACCTACTATGATAGGTTTTTAGATTCCACATTCTGGTTACCTCTATTTCCAGGTCTTTGTATTTTGAAAGTTTCTCCATTTCTTTTAGAGACACGTTGTCATCTGCAGGTATTGATACATCAATTAGAAAGCATTTTTTTTCTTCATGATCTCTGACAACTATATCTGGTCTGTTGGCCTTAATTTCTCTATCTGTGTGTTACGGCATATCCCAGAGTATGGTTGCTTTCTCGTTTTCTGTATTATTATTATTATTATTAGTAGTAGTAGTAGTAGTAGTAGTAGTAGTAGTAGTAGTAGTAGTAGTAGTAGTATTTGTTTGACTCAGGCTTGGTCTTATTCCTGCTAGGATTTATGTGGGTAACCTTAGATGTCCACAAGTTTTCAGCAGTCTTTCAAGTGCTTAGAGTCCTCCTAATAATCCTAGCTTTACAGGGCATACCATTCCAATTTCCATCAGCCATTTGTCTATATCTTTGCTTACTGTTCCCAACAAAACAATCATCTTAGACACCACGATCTTAACAGTTCTCACGTGCCTAATTCTTCCTATTTCAAATTTAAGGGATTGTATGTTTTGTTATGAATCAGTATAGTTTTTCTTTCTCATTTAAGGTTATGTCTGGATTCCTATTCTCTATCTCATTGTCGGCTCTTCCTTCCCGTTTCAAGGAAGGAGGCGCGACAACATTCACGATAGATTCGGTTAATAAACCGACTCGTCCCACACTGCGATAGCAGTCGTTCGACATGGGCCCACAAGTCAGAAATGGTTGGATATTGTAAGAGTGCGTGTAGAACGGTTTCGTCGCTCTGACCACATCTCGGGCAGGTCGGCTCCGTGTTTCTTGAGCCATGTCTGTAGAGCTTATCCCGAACGGGTAGCGCTTCTCGATAGCACTGCCAGCCCCAGGATCTCTGGAAGTTGTCCATAGGTACCGGCCCGAAAGTTGTCTTGAACAGGCGGGGCAGGTATTCCTCGTCGATGCCCAGGTTCGCTCCGAGATCGTCGTCGCACCTCTCCTCCACTAATCCCCTATAGAATGCTTGGGTTGTGTTGAAGTCGCTCATGGTCGACCCGGGTCGGCTTAGTCGCTTGAGAGCAACGCGACACTCGCGGTGCCATTCGCCCTTCCTCGGCCTCTTTTTGATCCACGACTGCAGTTCGGTCATGGAGACGAGCTGCGGGAAATCGCGCCTCACAAACGGCGACTACACCTGGTGTAGCAGTCTCAGCGCGTGTCTGCGCATCATCAACCACAGCATGCGCAGCCCTCCTTTTAACGGGTGTTGGCAGCAAACGGATCGCCTGACCATCGGAGCGCATCCTTTCCACAAGGAGCGGAAGAGAATGCGTTCTAGTTTGGTGATGGTAGGGTCGACAAGGCACAACGGTCAGGCGGTGGTAGATGACGGAAGCGATGTGCGTGATCGCCACTTCCACCCGATCTTTTAGGGACAGCTTCCTCTCGGGCAATTGGTGGGCGAGAGTGACCACCCTACTCGTTATCTCGTTCCAGTTCTTTTCCGTTTGGAGGTCCGGACCAAACCAGACACCGAGCAACTCGACCGGGCCGTCGGTCCAGCGTCCCGCGACGGATGCTCTGGTGGACGGCATGGGCTTGCTTCTCCAGGTGCCGAGCCGCAAGCCCACTGACATTTCCCGATTGATTTTCGTTCCTGTTACCGCTTCGTAATCTTTCAGTGTTTCGCCGACCTACTCGATGTGCTTCTGGCTAGATACTATGCCGGTGACGTCGTCCGCGTATGCAGACACGCTCGTCCCGCATCCCAATTTTCGCGGGATGCTCCTCGGCGTCGCCAGCTTTCGCAGTAGTGGCTCGAGAATCAATATGTATAGAAGCGACGAGAGGGGGCATCCTTGACGGACCGAACGTGCAATGTCTCGATAGATTTCCATTTACGCGAATTACCGAACGGATGCCTCTGTACAAAGCAGCTATCCAGCCGCGGAAGACGAGACTGAAGCCAGCCGCTCTGAGGACAGCCTCCAAGTATCTATGGTCTACCCTACCGAGAGCTTTGGATTGATCCAAATTGATCAGGGCCCCACCCATGCCAGGTTCCTTAACTACCCTGTCTATGATGTAGCGCATCGGATGGAGGTTGTCATGGATACATACTTATATACATCCATCCATCCATACATACATACATACACACATAAATACATACATCCACGAGCACACACCCATATACACATACGGATAGATAGATAGATAGATAGATAGATAGATAGATACATACATACATACATACATACATACATACCATACATACATACATACATACATACATGCATGCATACATGCATACATGCATACATACATGCATGCATGCATACATGCATACATACATACATACATACATACATTCATACATACATACATACATACATGCATACATACATACATACATACATACATACATACATACATACATACATACATACATATATATACATACATACATACATACATACATACATACATACATACATACATACATACATACATACATACATACATAGGCAATCTTTATATCCAACTTAACGTGGATGTTTTGTTAGATCATCAAATCCTCCATTTATTTACCTGGAGAGGTCTTCTCAGGTGGATGATTGATGCTTAAAAGCGCCACGGCGTTCTAACAAAACATCCATTTTAAGATGGATATGAAGATTGCCATTTGATATGAATACTGCTTTTGTCGCAATTAATTATACGCACATACATACTATGCATGTGATTACTTGCGTGGGAGTACGTGCGCGTGATGATACGTGAGAATTAGGTTATAAATCTGGGACCGTTGACTCCTCTCAGTGGGAACATAGGAAATAGGGAGCGGAAAAAAAAGATGAGAAGTTTTGAATGTGTGAATGTATTGAGATTCACGTAACAAAAGAATCATTTAGATCTGATCCCTAATGAATAAATATTCAAAACAAACGAATAACAACTTGTTATATTCAATGAATTAAACACGCTGATATATATATATATTATATATATATATATATATATACGCACAGGCTTACATACATATACGCATATATATACATATTTAGACATATATAGATGTATATACGTATAAAACTACATGTACATATCTAGGTATGTGTGTGAATATATATCATCATGATCTTCAATCATCTTTAAATGCTTGTGTGTGTGCGTGTGTGCGTGCGCGCGTGCGTGTGTGATAATACGTATACATGTTATGTACAGACACACACAGAAACGTATAAGTACATATAGAATTACATATTAGATACATACAGATACATTATTCTCACATACATGCATGCATACATACATGCATTCGTACATACACACAGGAAGGCAGACGCACTGACACACATGCATACATACATGCACGCATACATACATACGCCTACATACACAAATACATGCATGCATGCATACATACGTATGAACAGTGAAAAAAATCTTAAAACATTTCAGGGATTCTTCATTTGAGGCTCCATGGTGAGCACATTGCGCGCGATCACACACTCACACATACATACACTTATGGAATACGTACACACTCGTGCATACGAGTAGTAAACATACAAGCTTGTGTTCTGTTATAACACGCACGCCTACGAATGCGATTTCATCCACACGCATATATAGGCACACATATATATATAAAATAAACGAAATCAGATTAACACAAACCCCATGAACTGATATGTGTGTGTGTGTGTGTGTGTGTGTGTGTGTGAAGGCGCATGGCTCAGTAGTTAGACCGTCGAGGTTACGATCGTGAGGTTGTGAGTTCGATTCCCAGACCGGTGCGTGTTGTGTTCTTGAGCAAGACACTTTATTTCACGTTGCTCCACTTAACTCACCTGTAGAAATGAGTTGCGACATCACAGGTTCCAAGCTGTATCGGCCTTTGCCTTTCCCTTGGATAACATCAGTCGCTGGTATGCATGGCCGACTGCTGGCCTTCTACAAACAACCTTACCCAGGCTTGTGCCTCGGAGGGTAACTTTCTAGGTGCAACACCATGGTCATTCATGACCGAAGGGGGTCTCCTCATTTATATATATATGTGTGTGTGTGTGCTTATGCATGCCAGTATGCATGTATATATGCATGTATGTATGTATGTAGATGAGTGTGTTTGCTTTACATTATACTGAAGGTATTTCACGTAATATATGTCGAGTTTTTTTAAGGTGGCGAGCTCGCAGAAACGTTAGCACGCCAGGCGAAATCCGTAGCCGTATTTTGTCTGCCGCTACGTTCTGAGTTCCAATTCCGCTGAGGTCGACTTTGCCTTTCGGGGTCGATTAAATAAGTATCAGTTACGCACTGGGGTCGATATAATCGATTTAATTCGTTTGTCTGTCCTTGTTTGTCCTCTGTGTGTTTAGCTCCTTATGGATAGTAAAGAATTAGGTATTTCGTCTGTCTGTCTTTACGTTCTGAGTTCAAATTCCGCCGAGGTTCACTTTGCCCTTCGTCCTTTCTGGGTCGATAAGTTAAGTACCAGTTGCGTACTGGGGTCGATCTAATTTTGGGCCTTGTATTTGCGTCTTTCTTTTATGGATTTGATAATGCATTTATTTATTTATTTATTTATTTATTTATTTATTTATTTATTTGTCTGTAATTTACAGAATACTTATTCTGTTCGGGATTGTTTCTGTTTCCAATTTCCATGTTCTGCTTATCGCTTTTTCCAGATCTATGCATTTAGATAATTTCTCTGTTTCTCAATATATCTATGTTCTCATCTGTTTGCGATTCATATTTCAATTCCTGAAACATTTCTTTTGCTGATAATGTTTGACAAAAATAATATGATGTCGATTTTCATTAATCTCCTTGACTATGTCAGTTAGCATGTCCCATGATATAGCCACACACACACACACACATATAAATCTGTTTGGTTGTGAGTATACTCGAAGAAATGTAAGTATATATACAGGGTGTCCCCCCCCCAAAATTGACATATATTGTCTGAATCTTATAATGTTAATTACCCATCACGGCTGGTCTTACCAATCGGTTTCGCGTGGAATTATATATTGGAGTGTTAGGCAACAAACCAGTTAAATAACAAACGCTCGTCAGAGATAGCCGACATGGAAGAGGAAATGGCGACCGCTCTCCACTGTTGGAGGTAGAAATATGCATAACCGTAGAATGAAAAAAGTTGCGGGAGGTCAGTGGTGAGTTATGTCCCTTGGTTAAGTTTGCTGTTGAGTTGACAAAAAGAAATTTTGAAGTGGGGAAAGGTTGTATTAAAATTGTGTGGGGTGCGTGTAAAGGATAAAGATGTGTGTGTGTGTGTGTGTTTTATATATTGCCGTGTGGTGGAAAGTGTAATGTGTGATGTATAATGTAATGCATATCGTGTGTGTGTGTAAGTATACTGTATGTGTATGTGTGTGTGTGTGTAAGTGTACTGTGTGTGTAAGTGTACTGTGTGTGTTTTGGTTTGTTTATGTGGAGTACAATATGCCTGAGGATGTGTGTGTGCAGGGGTGGGGGCAGTTATCGGCGAGGTGCTTGTCTCATGTGTGTGTGTGTTTGTATAGATAGGTATATTGGTGTGTGTCTTGTTCAATCTCTTTAAGCCAGCCCAAAGCAGTATATATATATATATATATAATATATATATATAATATATATATATATGTGTGTGTGTGTGTGTGTGTGTGTGTGTGTGTGTATATGTATATATATATGTGTGTGTATGTATGTATATATAATATATATATATATATATATATATATATATATATATATACATATACATATATATACGCATATATATATATCATTGCTATTATATTAAACTGTCGTATGTCCAAATTTGCCCAAATGTGCTTTTTTTAATATTTACTTCTGCTTGCGATAGCCGATTCTTTCGGTCAAACTATCGTATCTCTAGCTGCTTCAGATGCCAAGATTTGAAAATTGTCAAAGTGTAGTACAAAAGTTTGTCAAAAGTGTCGTAAGTCCCACATATGACTGTTCTGCAAAAAATATTTCTGACTGAAAATACCAAAGATGCATGTAGTTAGGATTTTATGCCCCCAACAGAGTATTATTGTTAAGCTGAAACTGTTGCTAATATAAAAAAGAAATGGAATGGTGAAACTATTTTTTCGTATTCTGAAGAAGCAACGACTTGGACTTACGACACTTTTGCTTAATAACAACGATATTTATATATATATATATACACGACAGCTTTCAGTTTCCGTCTACCAAATCCACTGACAAGGGTTTGTTCGACCCGAGGCTATAGTAGAATGCACTTACCCAAGGTGCCACACATTGGGACTGAACCCGGGACTCTGTGGTTGAGAAGAAAGCCTCTTACTACACAACCACGGCTAGGCTTGTATGTATATATATATGTGATCTCTTGAGCACCACCAGCAAAAAGTTTTTTTCCTCTGTCTTCCCTTCTCGGGATCTTTCCTTCTCCTTTGTTTCCGACGAAGAGCTCCGCTCGAAACGTTAAACCCTCCTTCCCTTCTTTCCTGAGCGTCAAATAATACTTTAATTGTTCCACGTCCTCGCGTTGCTGTGTTTTTTTCTGTGTTTTCTTGTTTGGATTAACTATATATATATATACACCCGCATAAATTTATACGCAGTATATATGTCCATATGACATGCGGTCGTAGGGTTGTGCATATATTTTTATTGATAATTGGCCATATAAATATTTCACTGACAGCACCAACTAATCAAAATTAACAAGATTTCATAATGAGATAATAATTTATATCTTTCAAAGATACTTATAAGTCACAACGCTAATTGGATAAATGTATTGAAAATGAAGAGCAGCACGGAGAAAGTACAAAATCGTAAGATAAGGCTGCATTTCACAGTCCCTGGTGTTGCTCTTGCTGATGCTGGTATTGTTGTTGTTGTTGCTATTGTTTTTTAACCTCAGGTCTAGTGTTACTGATCAGGCATTTAATTAAAAGAACTCCACATATGGCGCTGCCCCAGCATGGCCACAGCTCGTGAGCTGAAACTAGATAAAATGGGAAAAAAATGAATGAAAAAAATTGAAAAAATATGAGACATGAGCATCCTGTTTTTCCATGCTTCTAGCTTTTATATGCATATGAAGAAAAAAATGGTTCTCCGTCGGTTACGACGACGAGGGCTCCAGTTGATACGATCAACGGAACAACCTGCTCGTGAACTTAACGTGCAAGTGGCTGACCACGCCACAGACACGTGTACCCTTAATGTAGTTCTCAGGGAGATTCAGCGTGACACAGAATGTGGCAAAGCTGGCCCTTTGAAATAAAGGTACAGCTGAGTAGACTGGAGCAACGTGAAATAAATTGTCTTGTTTAAGGACACAACGTGATGCCGGGAATCAAACTCACAACCTTACAACCGCGAGCTGAAAACCTTAACCGTTAAGCCATACCCTTTCACTTAACTTCTTAATATAAATTTGAGTAAGGCGGTGAACTGGCAGAAACGTTAGCACGCCGGGCGAAATACTTAGCGGTATTTTGTTTGCCTTTTCGTTCTGAATTCGAATTCCGCCGAAGTCGACTTTGCCTTTCCTAATTTCGGGGTCGATAAGTTAAGTACCAGTTGCGTACTGGGGATGATCTAATCGACTTCCCCCCACCCACCTTAAAAAATTTCGGTCCTTGTGCCTAGAGTAGAAAAGAATATAAATTTGAGTGATGTTTCTCTGACCGTTACATTTTTATGTTCGTTAACTCCTCCTCGACCGTTGGTGCAAGGACAACGAAACTAAAACCAGCAACTCACCTAAACCCAGGGAATGTCCTAAGGGGGGGGGTCTATTTTTTTAAGGGTCCCCTATATTTACTGCATTTTAAACTAAGTACATGGCATTGGTGACCGAATCGGAGCAATAACAATGAATTTCATACCATGAACTCCTACGAAATATAAGAAGGTTCAATTTCTGGAGGCCCACTTAAATGGGGCCCCACTAACCCCACTATTTTTTTTTTTTTGCAATTATCTTGCGCCTACGCTTATTGATTAAATTATTATCAGCATCAGAGCTTATCACATTTGCAGAAATAAGTATCATTACACAAGGGTAGAGGGCCCCAAAGGCCTCAAAGGTGCCCTCTGCAGGAGCCAGTCTGAATGCCGCCCGAAGGGCGGCTCCAAGCCTAGTATTTATATATGTGCACAAAAACATAACAGATCAACGCGCGCACAGACACACATAAATGTACCGTATTTTAACGTGGATAAGGAACCCACTAATTTGGGGGGCTTAAAATTTTGAAAAAATGTTTTGTAAGGGATTATGATACTATCCGTGGATAAGGAATTCCCATATTTTTTAAACCTAAATTTTGCCAAAAAAATGGGTTCCTTATACATATTAAAATACGGTAATTATTTGTGGGTGTGTTTATGTATGTTTGCTTTTATTTTTTTATTCTTTTACTTGTTTCAGTCATTTGACTGCAACCGTGATAGGGCGCCGACCCCAGGATTATTATTAACCCTATGACTTATTCTATCGAACACTTCTACCAAACCACTAAGTTAAGGATTCGTAAACACACCAACACCAGTTGTGTATCTATACACACACACACACACACACACACATATATATATATATATATATGTATATATATATACACGATGGGCTTCTTTCAGTTTCCGTCTTCCAAATCCACTCATAAGGATTTGGTCGGCCCGAGGCTATAGTAGAATACACTTGCCCAAGTTGCCATACAGTGGGACTGAACCCGAAACCATCTGGTTGGGAAGAAAGCTTCTCACCACACAGCCACACCTGCGCCTATATGTATGTGCATGTGTGTGTGCATGTATATATAATATATATAATATATATTATATATATATATAGAGAGAGAGAGAGAGAGAGATAGAGAGATAGATAGATGCTTTTATTCTTTTATTTTTTTCAGTCATTTGACTGCGGCCATGCCGGAGCACCACCTTAAGGGTTTTTAGTTGAACAAATCGACCCTAGGACTTATTCATTGTAAGCCTAGTACGTATTCTATCGGTCCCTTTTGCCAAACTGCTAAGATACGGGGAGATAAATATACCGACATCGGTGGTCAAGCGATGGTGGGGGGACAAACACAAACACACAAACAACCACACACACACACACACACACACACACACACACACACACACACACACACACATACATATATATATATATACAATCGGCTTCTTTCAGTTTCCGTCTACCAAATCCATTCGCAAGTTGTCATGCAGTGGGACTGAACCCTGTACCATGTGGTTGGGAAGCAAGCTTCGTACCACCCAGTCCTATATGTAAGTATATATCACTGCTCCAAACATTTGGCCTTGTGACATATCTTTTACTTGTTACAGTGATTGGACTGCGGCCATGCTGCAGCAGCAGCGCCTTGAAGAGCCATCGTCGATTAAATGGACCTCAGTATTTACTTTCTAAATGACTGGCATTTATTCTATCGGTACCTTCTGCCAAACCGCTTGTCAAATGTTGGGGGAACAAACAGAAACTCACACGCACACACACACATATGCACGACGGTATTCCACGCAGTTTCCGTTCCGCAAATTTATCACAACGCATTAGTCGGCACGGCGATACAGTGGAAGACACACATCGAAGGTTCCACACATTAGGACTGAACCCCAAATCCCTTGACTGCGAAACGATTTACTTAACCATACAGCCACACCTGCTCTTTATCACAAATCATTACAGACCCGAACAGTTCATTATTTACATTATTTACATTTGTCGGATATTGTTCCTCGTCTTGTTTGTTGTTAGCACAACGTTTCGGCTGATGTGCCCTCCAGCCTTCATCAGGTGTCTTGGGGAAATTTCGAACCTGGATTCTCATTCCTAAGATATTTTACGAGAACCCAGGTTCGAAATTTCCCCTAGACACCTGATGAAGGCTGGAGGGTACATCAGCCGAAACGTTGTGTTAACAGCAAACAAGATGAGGAAAAATATCTGTCAAATGTAAATAATGTACATAATTCCTCGTCTCTTAAATATAGAACTGTATTACCCGAACAGTTTTTAGTTGATCGTTACGACGTTTCAAGCCTCAAACGTTATATTAATACTTCAGCGGCGTCAAGTTGAGAAAAGACAGAAATTATGACATGGTTCGATCCGCTTGGAGCTCAGCTATTAATGAAAGCCAGTGTAGCCGGCTTAGAGGAACTACTGACTGACAACTACTGAGAAAAGCATCTGGTTCTACAGCAACTTAATTCCGGTGCTGGATAACATAGACATATAAGTAGAAAACCGATCTTAGAAGTATTTTGTCGATACAAGAACGTCATAGCAGGTTACGAGAACTTTTTTGTGCAGAAATATAATATAGTTTTAACGTAGACTCTATGTGAAAAAGATATCAGGTTTTATATAACATGCTCTCGCTAAAACGATTACATACACAAAGAATATCAGGTATCGATATCGGTTTCGTAATATGACATTTGTAGCCGTACCAGAAGTTGTGGTCGTTATTTTTATTGTTGTTGTGTTTTTTCGTATGATCTATAAGCTATGTGCTTATATGTGTGTGCGGGCACGCGCACGCATATATGTAGGTTTGTACACCTGTGTGTGTGTGTGCGTGTATGTGTATATATGTATGTATGTATGTATGTATGTATGTATGTATGTATGTACACTCACACAGATATATATGTGTACATATATATGTATATATGTATATATATATATATAATTATATATATATATATATATATATACATATATATATATATATACATATATACATATATATATATATATATATATATATATATATATATATATATATATATATATATATATACATACACACTCACATAGGAGTAGGTTAGAGCGGTGTGTTATGGGGAACTTAAGAGACAGACATTTAAATGTACAATGATTCATCAGTTTTTATGAATGGGTCTGTATATGCGCACGTGCATATTCTTGTGTATGGTTGTGTGTGTGTGTGTGTGGTTGTCTGTTTGTGGGTGTGGGCGTGGTTGTATGTGTGTGGGGTGAGTCAGTGTGGAGGGGTGAGTCTGCCTATCTGTCGGTATATTAACATGCTTTATTTTCAAACTTGTTTTATTCAATGAACTGCGGCCATGTTGGAGCACATCCCTGAAGGGTTTAATCGACAAATCGATTTATTTTTGAAAATTCCTACTTCTCCTATCAGCTTTTTTTTTTGGCCGGTTCCTAAACAAACTAACACCGGTTGCCAGGCGATGGGAGGAGCAAACGTGAAAGCACACTGCGTGCGTGCATACTGACATACACACATGCATAAGACGGGCTTCCATGCAGTTTCCATCTACCATCTTGACTATTAGCCACCATTTTATATACATACATATATGTAGGGGTCCGGTTTCGATTCCCGTGCGTGACATACTAGACACAAGTCACTTTCTATAGCTTCGTCTAGACCCGCGCATTGAATGAAATTGTTTTCATGGAAACTGTATAGAAGCCTATCGGGTGGATTGCATTTGCAATTAAAAGATGTACATCCTTCTCACATACCGTCTCACCCTCTGATTCTTGAAGAACAGATGGGTCTGTGGAGTACTCAGCCATTTGTAAGTAAATTCGGGGCCAAATAGTTCAGTCGATTGAACACATTTCCTAGGACGTAAATGTGTTCCATTCTTTTTGCATAAGTCTTTTGTCTAGTAGAGATAATGTTGGACAGTAGCTGTCGTAGCGCTGATGAGGGCTGTGAATCAGAAACACGAGTTCAGGACTGTCCTATTATCTTCATACTATAAGCATGCCCTTTTCTGTAATGGCATGTCAGTTTTGGAGGAGTTTT
>NW_021833182.1:5000-28951 GCF_006345805.1 Octopus sinensis
ACGTAAAAGACTTTTTCTATTCCTGAGTGTTATACTAATACATCTGTTTGTTTTGTACACCACCTGTCTTCGTCTTTTGTTATTTTCGCAAACTCTCCCTATATATATCTAATATATTATATATATATATATATATATATATATATATATATATATATATATATATAAAGACCGGAGCCTGGTGCAGCCTTCTGGCTTCCCAGATCCCCGGTCGTACCGTCCAACCATGCTAGCATGAGAACGGGACGTTAAACGATGATGATGATGATGATGATGATGATATATATATATATAATATATAATTATATATATATATTATATGTATGTGTGTGTGTTGTCTGGTTTGTCCCCCCCAACATCGCTTGACAACCGATGCTGGTATGTTTACGTCCCCGTAACTTAGCGGTTCGGCAAAAGAGACCGATGGAATAAGTACTAGGCTTCAAAGAAAAAAGTCCTGGGATCGATTTGCTCGACTAAAGGCGGTGCTCCAGCATGGCCACAGTCAATGACTGAAACAAGTAAAAGAGTAAAAGAGTAAATGAAAGAGGATCTTGGAAAAATGGCATAGGATTTAAAATTAATGAAATCTCAACTAAATCTTAAATTTCAACATAAAATAGTCTCTATAGTATCTTTCACGATCTGCCGGAGAGGATCGCTTCCTAATATATTTACGTATCATACATAAATATTAGTATGGTACGTAAATATTAGGAGTGGCTGTGTAGTAAATAACTTGCTTACCAACCACATGGTTCCGGGTTCAGTCTCACTGTAGTGGGACTGGTGTATTGGTAGCATGTGAACTCATAATGTAAAGAACCGTAAGAAATGCCTATTTCTTTATTACCCACAAGGGACTAAACACAGAGAGGACAAACAAGGACAGACAAACGGATTAAGTCGATTATATCGACCCCAGTGCGTAACTGGTACTTCTTTAATCGACCCCGAAAGGATGAAAGGCAATGTCGACCTCGGCGGAATTTGAACTCACAACGTAACGGCAAACGAAATACCACTAAGCATTTCGCCCGACGTGCTAACGTTTCTGCTAGCTCGTCCGTTTTTGTGATGATGATGATGATACTACTACTACTACTACTACTACTACTACTATACTACTACTACTACTACTGCTGCTGCTGCTGCTGCTGCTACTACTAACTACTACTACTACTACTACTACTACTACTACAACAAATAATAATAATGTTTTCAAATTTTGCCATAAGCGTAGCAGTTTTGGGGAGAAGATAAGTCGATTAGATCGACCCCAGTGCGTAACTGGTACTTAATTTACAGAGAAGAAATTATTGAAATTAGTCATAACTCATTTTGTCTCATATTAGATAACATTGTTTTGAGAATTGAAAATTATATCAAACTAAAGAAGAGTGTGAGAACAATTGACTTGGAATCCAACAAAGAAAAGAATATTGATCGTTCGGCACTAAAAAATTATCCAGATATTTTATTGGCAGCCTCAATTACAGTCGGGTCAAAGTTGAAGAAAAATTTCATGGAAAAAAAAAAACAAAGTACCTGTCACCTGACTATGTTTTAAACTCTCTCAGTTTCAACAACAATAACAGCAGCAGCAGCAGTAGAGGCGAAATGGCCCAGTGGTTAGGGCAGCGGACTCGCGATCGGAGGATCGCGGTTTCGATTCCCAGACCGGGCGTTGTGTGTGTTTATTGAGCGAATACACCTAAAGCTTCACGAGAGCTCCGGCAGGGGGATGGGGGTGGTGGCGAACCCTGTTGTACTCTTTCGCCCCAACTTTCTCTCTCACCCTTTCTTCCTGTTACTTGTCCCCGACCCGACTTCCTACGCAACTGCTGAGCCTGGATGCGCATTCATCCATCCGTCGATGCTCTCGGTGTCGGGGGTTGACCTGCTTTCTCTTCTGCGGGTCTTACGAATAGCAAAGGATCACGTTTCGGACTTCTCCCGCTGGGACGAAGACCGCTTCACTCAACAAACAAACAAACAAGCAACAGCAACAACAACAGCAACAACAACAGCAACAACAACAACAATAGCAACAACAACAACAACAACAACAGCAACAACAACAATAACACCAATAGCCCGGTTATGGAAAATGAAGAAGGTGAAGATAGCGCCCATTATTGCTGGGTCTTTGGAGACAGTATCAGAAGGAAATTGGAATAGAGTGCCCAGTAGAACTGTCATAAGAGGTTTGACTCCTTGGCGCGGCCAGAATAATCAGGAAAGTATTAGATAGCTGAAAAGAATGGATAGCATGGTACTGTAGGCTGTAGGTAGTAAACCCGCTACGCATGCAAGACTCCAGGAGTTCCAACAAAACCTGTGAGAGAAATTTCGTTTTTGGATTTGGTTTGCAAGATTCTTTATGTGAGTTCGTGTCTTGAAGCATATTCTGTTGTATCTGGGGAGAGTCATTCTATGCAGACCAGATTTTATTCCCAAAGATGATGCAGCATTTCAAGACGATGTTGCAAATATTTCCAATGTGATGGTTTCAAACAAAAAAAAAAAAAAAAATTAAAAGAAATCAGAAATCATACATTTTGTCCCATTTACCGCCCTCCCCCGTCTATCACTTAAGTCATCGACTAACCCCTCCTTGCTAAATTGCTGGCCTTGTGCCAATAGCGGAAATAATAATAATAATAATAATAATAATAATAATAATAATAATAATTATAATAATAATAATACTACTAATAATGATAATAATGATGATATGACGATGATGATGATGATGATGATGATGATGGTGATGATGATGATGATAATAATAATAATAATAATAATAATATAATAATAATAATAATAATAATAATAATAATAATAATAATAATAATAATAATAAAAAATCATATTATCTCTGGCTGCCCAGTCCTGACTAAGACACGACAGAGTTGGGACCTACATACACTGGAAGCTATGCCAACATTATGGAATAACAACAGAAAAAAGATGGTATAGGCACACACCAGAAAAGGTCACAGAAAACGAGAAAGCAACCATACTCTGGGATATGCCAATACACACAGATAGAAAAATTAAGGCCAACAGACCAGATATAGTTGTCAGAGATCATGAAGAAAAAAAATGCTTTCTAATTGATGTATCAATACCAGCAGATGACAACGTGTCTCTAAAAGAAATGGAGAAACTTTCAAAATACAAAGACCTGGAAATAGAGGTAACTCGAATGTGGGATCTAAAAACAGAAACAATTCCTATCATAGTAGGTGCATTAGGCATGATAAAAAATATTCAGACAAATACATAACAAAAACACCAGGACTTACAAACGCATATAACATACAGAAAATTGCACTACTAGGCACTGCACACATCCTACGCAGAACACTTTCTATACAGTAACCATCAGAGCATCACAACAAATCACAGCACATACCTAAGGCGCACAGAGCTGCGTTCGGTAGTGAAGTGAAAGCACGCTATAAAAATAAAACTACTGAATAATAATAATAATAATAATAATAATAATAATAATAATATAATAATAATAATAATACTAATAATAATATAATAATAAATAATTAATAATAATAATAATTATTATTATTATTTTTTTTTTTCTTCTTTCAAATTTGCTTCCATTTCTTGCAGAGTGTCTTCCCGACTCCTAGGGCAAAGAAACTCATAGGCCATTAAACCAAACTCAGTAGTTCGTTCATTTTTTTTTTTTTTTTTTTTTAAAGTTAATTAAAATGCATGAGCAGCAACAGTTCTCACATCGACAATGCTCTTCTCAATACGTGTGATGTACCAGTTAAGACAATCTTTGCACTTCTTGCAGGGATGGTAAGCCAGGGATCATTCTCATATAATTTTCGGTTCCCTTCTTGATCATTCCTAGTGCTCCTACGATCACTGGTATTGTAACCGCCTTGAGATGCCACATTTTCTCAATTTCAATGAGTAGGTCTTTATATTTTCTGAGCTTGTCAAACTCTTTCGCTGAGATATTATGATCACAGGGGATGCTCATGTCGATCAATAAGCAAACTTTATTGTTTTGGTCTTTCACACAATATCTGGTTTATTGGCCTTGATGTTCGGTCTGTATGTACTGGAAAGTCCCACAGAATGGTTACATTTTCTCCTTCAGTTACAGCCTCAGGGTGGTGATTATACCACTTGTCGGCAGTTTTGATATTGTAATGCCGACTTATTAGCCAGTGGAGATATTGGCCAACTCTGTCATGTCTTAATTTATACTCCACTGGTGCTAAGACTTTACATCCAGAGATTAGGTGGTCCACTGTTTCAATCATGTCGTTGCAGAATCGGCATTTTGGGTCTGCTCCATTTTTCATCACATTGGCCTGGTAGTTCCGGTTGATAGGCTTTGGTCTTGAGCAGCCAGGATGAAACCTTCGCTCTCTGCTTTTAGCCCTGAGCTCCGCAGCCACTGATGGGTTTGCTTCTGGTCAACATCAGCTTGTTTGCTGCGGGTCACATATTTGCCGTGCAGAGGTTTCTCCTCCCACCTATCAGCCAATTGCTCGTGCGCTTTTTCATTGCCATCATTTTCACCTTCTTTGCAACAATAGTTGCCGTACTTCCTCGGGTTGTTCAGTTTGGGTATCCTGCACGAGATCAATAGCAAATTTTTTGCTTTCCTTGATGATAGAATGAAGCTTCTTTCGTCTCTCGTGATTTTCCACGAACTTTAGCATCCACTCATTCGATATTTCGAGATATTTGGCCAGTCCAATTGTGGTTGTTTTGTAAGCTAGTTCAAATTAGATCAGGCCTCGACCTCCTTGGGCTCTGGGAAGGTAAAGGCGATCTACGTCTGCCTTTGGGTGGTGCATCCTATTACAACTCAGCAGCTTGCGTATTTTTCTATCTATATTCTTTACTTCACTCATATTCCAGTTCAACACATTGTAGCTATAAGTAACAACTGGAACTGCTAGGGAATTTATAGCTAACACCTTGTTACGTGCATTTAGTTCAGATTTCAGGACTGCACGAACTCTCCTATAACATTCCTTCCTGATTTTCTCTTTCATGCTTGCATGCTGAATACCAGAGCCTTCATTTATCCCTAAATATTTGTATGTTTGTTCTTGCTCAAGCTCTCTTATGACTGTGTCAATATCTAACACGACTGAATTTGTGGTCTTCACTTTCCCTTTCTGGAAAGTGGCCTTGGCACACTTCTCAAGTCCAAACTCCATCCCGATGTCATCGCTGAATGATTTCACGGTGCGCAATAGGCCTTCAAGTTCATTATTGTCTTTACCATAAAGTTTTAAGTCATCCATATAAGATAGATGGCTTATTTTTTTATTGGCAATTTTATACCCATACCCTGTTCTGTTTATTATTATTATTATTATTATTATTATTATTATTATTATTATTATTATTATTATTTCTTTTTTTTTTTTGTCTGGGGAGAGTCTCCAGGAGTTCCAACAAAATCTGTGATTAAAATTACGTTTTTGGATTTGGTTTGCAAGATTCTTTATGTGAGTTCGTGTGTTGAAGTATATTCTGTTGTGTCTGGGGAGAGTCATTCTCTTTTGGTGGCTTATAATTTAACACACACACCGGTAATATTTCCACCTATTTCTTTTTTTATTTTCCTAAAAATTTCGTTGCATCTTGCATCCTTTTCAATAAAAAAGAAATAAGTGGAAATTTTTACTTGTGAGTATGTTAAATTCGACGGAATTCGAACTCAGAACGTAGTGACGGGGGCCAAATACCGCTACGCATTTCGTCCAATGTGCTAAATATTCTGCCAGCTCACCACCTTAGTAATAATAATAATAATAATAATAATAATAATAATAATAATAATAATAATAATGATGATGATGATGAGATGATGATGATGATGATGATGATGATGATGATGATGATGATGATGATCCATCCTACTATAGACAAAAGTTCTTGAACTTTTGCGGAGCGGGCTTGCCGATCACAGAACACCTATTGTGTTTTTAATACATGTTCAAAGAAAAGGCTGTTCCTCATAATTTATGTGTATACAGACACATAGGCAGACGGACAGACTCACACACACACGCATACACACACACACACGCACACACACACACGTGCACACACACACACACACACACACACACACACACGTGCACACACACACTTTTGATGAGGGATTCATCGCAAACAATGATCAACATATAATGGACGTATTATGACTGCAAAGAAGCTGCTCCTATTCCACAACAACTCAGCCTAGCTACATAAGGAAAATTCCAAACTTTTCAACATCATCATGAAATGCTACGACAGAGAGAAAACATGTGAAATAGTAGAGGTGTACATCCTGGAACGAATAGACAAAGTATTCACGAAATCCAGCATAGGACTACACAGAGACGACGGCTTAATCATCTGCTAAAATATGGACTGGCATAAATTCATCACATTCAGAAAAGAAATACCGTAAATCCTCGAGTATAGTCCGCTTTTGAGTATAATACGCAGGGGATTTTGTAGGGGGCTGTACCTCTGAAAAACTTAAACCTTGTGTATAATACATACCCCTTCTCTAACTTGAGTCAAGAAGGTCTATATAACGTCCTTGGTTTGTAAAAATGTATATGGTAACGTCCTTTATTATTATTGTATATATATATAACATAATGCAAACGTGTAGCATTTTTGTGCATTTTGTTTGCAGAAAATAAAGAAATAACAGTAATAACGTTTAATAAATGTTGCTTATTGCAAGTTATAGATGATTCTTTTATGACTTCATTGCTTTCAGGCTTAGCTTAAGGTATTTTCGCGCCCGACATCACAAAATGCGTCTGAATAAACATTTCCAGACAGCAAATAGAGACTTGAACATTGCTGAGAAAATAATTTTCATTTTTAACCTCGTGTATAATACGCACTAGGGATTTTGACCTTTAAATTTTGGGGAAAAAATGCGGATTATACACGAGGATTTACGGTAATAAAGACCTTTAAAGAGTTTGACCTACAAATAACCTTAGAAACCAACCTATCCGTAGTAAACTACCTTGAAGTAACATGAAATCTGAACTCTGAGAAACACTACTCTTACAGAAAGCCTAGCGTAGTGCTTTTGTATATAAGCATAAAATCATGCCACTCACTATCGATAATCAAAAATCTAATTAGCATCATAAAACAAAGAATCACAACAATTTCGACTGACAAGGAAATATCTGATCCAACGCGGGAGCAACGTTCTACACCGAAACCCTAAAAGCGAATAGACAAAATGCAATACATACCTACGACACGACGTATAAACAATAAAAAGGAAAAAAAAAATTGAAAAAATAAAGAAACATCATATAGACGCAGGAGTGGCTGTGTGGTAAGTAACTTGCTTACCAGCCATATGGTTCCGGGTTCAGTCCCACTGCGTGGCACCTTGGGCAAGTGTCTTCCACTATAGCCTCGGGCCGACCAAAGCCTTGAGAGTGGATTTGGTAGACGGAAACTGAAAGAAGCCCGTCGTATAATATATTATATATATATATATATATATAAATTATTAGAGAGTTAACCACTATGTGGATAGCTCTAGTGCTAAAAATAACTCCGATAGTATAGCCACAGAAAAAGATGTTCCAATTAGAAATAACATACATTTAATGGAAGGAAAGTGAAATTTATTATATATTATATATATATATATATATATATATATATATATATATATATATATAATATATATATTATATATATAATATATATATATATATATATATATATATAATATATATACATATAATATGGTGTGTGTGTGTGTGTGCGGTGGTGTTGTGTGTGTGTGTGTATGTTTGCGTGTCTGTGCTGTCCCTCCAACATCGCTTGACAACCGATGCTGGTTGTGTTATGTCCCCGTAACTTAGCGGTTCGGCAAAAAAGAGACCGATAGAATAAGTGCTAGGCTTACAAAGAATAAGTCCTGGGATCGATTTGCTCGACTAAAGGTGGTGCTCCTGCATGGCCGCAGTCAAATGACTGAAAGAAGCAAAAGAGTAAGTAAGAATCATCTGGTTCAACTCACTCTGCAATTTAAAAGAAGCATCAATTGCATCATGTCGCTTCCTAGCAGCACTTAGCCAACGGTTGGTAAAGGTTGGGCCTGGAGAGGAGAAAGAGTTCAAGATGTTTACAGTATTTCTGTGTCTCGTGGGTGCTTGTGAGGTATGACTGTATTTATTGCTTTGCGATATATTAATGGAATCCTTTTTGGCTTCGTTTCATCCAATAATGTTACTGGAGTTATTTTAGCGACTCGGGGTGGGGTAAGATTTATACTCAGGATCTCGATACACTGGACTAGACACTGTTTGGCCCCTCTAGAAATATCTACCTTGTTGCTTACTGTATTATGGAAATGGCATCCAAATCTCCCTCAAATCAAGGCGGCGAGCTGGCAGAAACGTTAGCACGTTGGGCGAAATGCTTTGCGGTATTTCGTCTGCCGCTACGTTCTGAGTTCGAATTCTGCCGAGGGCGACTTTGCCTTTCATCCTTTCGGGGTCGATAAATTAAGTACCAGTTACGCACTGGGATCGATGTAATCGACTTAATACCTATGTCTGTCCTTGTTTGTCCCCTCTATGTTTAGCCCCTTGTGGGTAATAAAGAAATAGGTATTTCGTCTGCCGTTACGTTCTGAGTTCAAATTCCGCCGTGGTCGACTTAGCCTTTCATCCTTTCGGGGTCGAGTAAATAAGTACTAGTTACGCATTGGGGTCGATGTAATCGACTTAATCCCTTTGTCGGTCCTTATTTGTCCTCTCTATGTTTAGCCCCTTGTGGGCAAGAAAAAAAAATCTCCCTCAAATCTCTTCCTACCATCTTAAAAACAGGATGAACTGCATCACGTAGTCCTAAATATTAAAAAAATGCGGTGATGGGCATGAATGGAACAATTTTGACCGTGAGTCTGACTTACAGGTTAAACAACAACTACTGCCAATGCTTTATATAAAATAACTTTTTTGTAGATTTTATCTTTAGAGATTTGTCAATAAAATTTTAAGATGCATATTGGTTTCGTAGTTTCATGGTGAGAGGAAACTAGGAAGTTATGGCGTTCATACATTTCTCATGCTTAAACGAATGAATTGGTTTCGTCAACAGTAAAATAATAAAGGAACTTTTCCTTGGGCTGAGTGAAAATTAGAAGTTGAAAATATAATATAAACGACACGGTAAAGCAGATCCCATCACTAAGGTAATAAAGTTTTTTTTTCAAAGTTAGTGTCAGAGAAGGAGAAAGAGAGATCCTATGACTTTTATAATCCGTTCTAAGCTGGAGTGACTGATGCAGCCCCAATGTTCAGCTTGAATATTTACCTACAAGTCAATGTCTGCAAGGAAAACGAGGGTGGATAGAAAACCAGGATCTGATGCGAACGTTTATAATACAATGGGTATCGTTTAAAGATACCCAAAGACCGGAAGGTGGTGTTAGATCGAAGGGCATGAGTAGTCTTGATTAAGAAAAAATAAACTGTTTATATGCTGAATCAATGTAACACAAAAACACTATAACCAAATAATAATGCAAAGAGTTATTAAATGGGAAAACTACACTGTATACTACAATAAAAAGAATAAGAAAACTTCAGCCAGCAGTAACATAAAAACCACCATGATTTTGACGATACTAAAACCATCAATTTTCATAAATTGCTAACACTTTTAGTTTCAAGACTCCACTAGGCCGACAAATTGGATTGAAAACAAAAATGAAAATATGATAATGCTATTTGATGGAGTCTGAAGCAAAGTTGCAATAATTGGCGAATGAATAAAAAAAAGCCATAAATTTCTTTCGCATATTGTTGGTGAAATCTTCGATATTTGCAATAGCAAACAAAGTTTTATTGGGTTATTATATTACGTCTATGAATGGAAGTTCTTGAGGATTTTGATAGTTTGTATTTTATTAATAAGAGAGTTTGCAAAACATTTATGGTAACCCTTAAAACACCATTTGTCAGTTTGGTTAGTCATTAAAAATACTGGCATTTCGTCTGTTATGACGACGAGTGTTCCAGTTGATTTACTCAACGGAATAGCTTGCTCCTGAAATTAACGCACAAGTGGCTGAGCATTCCTCAGACACGCGTACCCTTAACGTAGTTCTTAGGGAAATTCAGTGGGACACAGAATGTGACATGGTTGGTCTTTTGAATTACAGCTACCACTCAGTTTTGCCAGCTGAGTGGACTTAAAACAACGTACTATAAAATGTCTCGCCCAAGAGGCACAATGTGCAAGTGGAAATTGAACTCACGACCTTACACTCGTGAGGCGAATACCCTAACCACTTAGCCACGCGGCTTCTCTAGTCATTAAAAATACCGATGTTATAAATACGATAACACCAAGTTTTCCAGACTCAAATTATAATGAAACATGTTAGTTTACAGTTACGTATGATGATCCCACGCATATGCTGTCTCATCTCCCTGTTTTTTATGCTTCTACTATTGCAGCCTTTACTTCTCGGAACTTACTGGTCTATTCCTTCCATACACTCATCTCTCCTCTCATCAACCTTATTGTATCCAGTTACAGGTATTACACTAAGCATTATACCCATTCCTTTCTCCTCAGAATATTGGTTCTCTTGCAAGGCGGCGAGATGGCCTAAGCGTTAGCACGCCGGGTGAAATGCTTAGCGGCATTTCGTCTGCCGCTACGTTCTGAGTTCAAATTCCGCCGAGGTCGACTTTGCCCTCCATCCTTTCGGGATCGATAAATGAAATACGCACTGGGGTCGATGTAATCGACTTAATCCCTTTGTCTGTCCTTTTTTGTCCCCTATATGATTAGCGCCTTTTAGGCAATGAAGAAGTAAGAAATATTAGCACGCCAGGTGAAATGCTTAGCGGAATTTCGTCTGTCTTTATGTTCTGAGTTCAAACTCCGCTGAGGTCGACTTTGCCTTTCATCCTTTCGGGGTCGATTAAATAAGTACCAGTTACGCACTGGCGTCGATATAATCAACTTAATCCGTTTGTCTGTCATTGTTTGTCCCCTCTCTGTTTAGCCCCTTGTGGGCAATAAAGAAATAAGAAACATTAGCACGCCGGGTGAAGTGCCTTCATCCTTTCGGGGTCGATTAAATAAGTACCAGTTACGCACTGGGGTCGATATAATCGACTTAATCCGTTTGTCTGTCCTTGTTTGTCCTGTCTGTGTTTAGCCCCTTGTGGTTAGTAAAGAAATAGGTATTTCGTCTGTCTTTAAGTTCTGAGTTCAAATTCCACCGAGGTCGACTTTGCCTTTCATCCTTTCAAAGTCGATAAATTAAGTACCAATTGCGTCCTGGGGTAGATCTAATCCCCCAAAATGTCGGGCCTTGTGCCTGGAGTAGAAAAGAATGTTGGTTCTCTTGCATTTCGTTTTTATATATTTTCCCTGAAGTTGTGATTTTGCAATTACCCAAGTTGAAAGTTAATGGTGCGCATCTTACCGATCTCAGAGGTCCTGTAAAATGGTCCTGGTGGATGTTTTCAATTTTTTTTTTCAGTATCTCTCTATATATAAACGGCAAAATATCTGTGTGTGTGTGTGTGTGTGTGTGTGTGTGTGTGTGTGTGTGTGTGTTTGTGTGTGTGTATCCTTTATACAAATCCACAAATTTTCAGTTTGAGGGCTCGCACTCTCTATAGTCATTCAAAACCGTCCAAGGGTGGTTGTGCACATCTTTACATTTCCCCAGTCACCCCGAAAAGCCATTAAAAAATCAATAGAAGTGACTATTTTGTGAATTTTCTATCCAAAACCCAATCAAAATGCCCGAAACTTGATACACCAATTGAATGCCAGCTAGCTGTATGTGATTGGTCGGACAGTACTCGCGTGTATGTGCGCACGCACGCAGCTGTATATGCATGCACTAGCACTATGACCCAGCGTTGCCGGGTCATAGTGCTAGTTATTAATAAATGCAGTGAATGTTTTGTATTAGATGTCTAGATTACGTGTGGCTGAAGCGTGTATACATAATCTTTGGGTAGATAATGGTATCGTTTGCGCGTTAGCGTGTAAATCGTTATAAGTAGCTACAAAGTTGTTAGTATACATAAGAAATAACGTAGGCGACATAACCAAACTATGATGCGCACTAAAGTTTATAAAGAACTGGCTGGAAAGGCCTTTATCAATGAACGCTGATATGGCACAGTCTGTCAGATACGTCTTATCCTAAAGATGAGAATGTTGTGGGTTCTATAGACTAGCTACTTAGAGCGTTCGGATCTTTTCAGCTTGAACGGCAGTTTTTTCTAGTGGTGTCATATGAAATTGTCACCCATAATTATGACCCTAGTATCGATCTATTGCATTTCAATCTGTTTTAGGGTTAGGATTAGAGTTACGGTTAGTTAGGGTTAGGGTTAGTTAGGGTTAGGGTTAGTTAAGGTTAGGGTTAGGGGTGGGGGAAGGGTATCTTTTTTTCTTCAGAAATGTAAAATAAACCCAATCTGTTTCTTAAACGAGGGACATTTTCATACGGCACAGAATGTTTTCACCTCAATAGACGTCATTGATTGGTTGAAATTGCAGAAATTGAAGAAAAAAAAACAACAAATATCTTACAAAATATAGAATTTTCTCAATAAAGCCAAGAGAAAAAGATGTTTTATAAACACATTCTACCAGTTATACGAAGTTTAAAAGTGTTTCGTTACGTGGAAATTATTTTAAAAAAATGCCGTTCAAACCGAAAAGATCCGAGCGTTCTTTTGTCAGATATGACCCGAGGCTTTGCTGATTTGTAAAGAATATATCACTATTTTCACCACTGTTTGGACATTTCGCGGGAGTGCACTATAGCGAAGTAAGCCTCCGGCAGATCAACGGAAGCGGAAACTTTAAGTTACTAAATTTGTCACTAACGTTTCTTGCCGTTCATTGTCTCATTCCTATAATAAAATGATGTTGGTATGCATTTCTCCCTCTCTGTATCGTATGCGCGGCTAATGTGATTTATGTAGACATTTACCGCATTGTTTATAATCCAAAAAGTTTCGATAAACTGATGTTATTGGTGTTATCTTCCCCGTTGGTCACGAAAAAAAAATTTTTTTAACGTCCTTAGTGAAGGCTTTTGGCAATTTATTTCATAATCTCAGTTGATCGAAGTTTTATAGCTCACTGTATTTATGTCTTTATATCTGTGAAGGATCTGTTATGAATTGCTGCTTCTTCTCTCGGTACATTATGATATATCGTAGTTGAAGTTTGGTATCCACTCATTTGTAATAAAAACGGACGTTTTATACTGTTGCCTCGTATTCGTTTATACATTTGCTCAGAACAGTTTAATACTCTTTTACTCTTTTACTTGTTTCAGTCATTTGACTGCGGCCATGCTGGAGCACCGCCTTTAGTCGAGCAAATCGACCCCGGGACTTATTCTTTGTAAGCCCAGTACTTATTCTATCGGTCTCTTTTGCCGAACCGCTAAGTGACGGGGACGTAAACACACCAGCATCGGTTGTCAAGCAATGCTAGGGGGACAAATACAGACACACAAACATATACACACACACATATATATATATATATACATATATACGACAGGCTTCTTTCAGTTTCCGTCTACCAAATCCACTCACAAGGCATTGGTCGGCCCGAGGCTATAGCAGAAGACACTTGCTGTGGGACTGAACCCGGAACCATGTGGCTGATTAGCAAGCTACTTACCACACAGCCACTCCTGCGCCTATAGAATAAAAACAACATTCTATAGAATAGAATAAAACGATTGATTTTTGGCAACTGCTTCTTGTCACAGCGCTTTTATTTTTCGTTTAAAATGCAAAAATACAATAACAAGAGGAAAACTTTGATCGCATAGCTTTGACAGCACTTCATTGGATACAAGTACAAAATGACGCATTGAAAAACTACTTCGACACATTTTTCTGTTGAATTCCCAGACTCAACCGAACAATAAAGACTCACGCTACTTACTAACTTCATTTCTCCTCCAGTTTTCAATCATATTGCAGGTTGTATCTACTATAGTATTAACGGGAAGCTTTATGAAAATAAACAAAAGACGAAGGCAGGTGGAATACAAACAAACAATTGTATTAGTATGGCGCTCAGGAATAAAAATGAAACAAGTCTTTTACATTTCGAGCCTACGCTCTTCAACTGAAAGATACACAGAAAAGAAACACGGAGAGAAACAAGGAGAGAAAAAAAAATGCGTGCAGAAGCTAGCGAATCAACATGGCGATACTATAGTACTACAATAGTTGCCGTAAATCCTTGAGTATAATCCGCATTCCCCCCCCAAAAAAAATTTAAAGGTCAAAATCCCTAGTGCGTATATACACGAGGTTAAAAATGATAATTATTTTCTAAGCAATGTCCGAGTCTCTATTTGCTGTCCGGCAATGTTTATTCAGACGCATTTTGTGATGTCGGCGTGAAAATACCTTAAGCTAAGCCTGAAAGCAATGAAGTCATAAAAGAATCATCCATAACTTGCAGTAAGCAACATTTATTAAACGTTATTATTGTTATTTCTTTATTTTCTGCAAACAAAATGCACAAAAAAGCTACACGTTTGCATTATGTTATATATACAATAATAACAAAGGACGTTACCGTATACATTTTTACAAACCAAGGACGTTATATAGACTTCCTTGACTCAAGTTAGAAAAGGGGTGCGTATTATACACAAGGTTTAGGTTTTTCAGAGATACTGCCCCCTAAAATTCCCCCAAGTATTATACTCAAGAGCGGACTATACTCGAGGATTTACGGTACTATTAATACTTTCGAACGTATCTTTATTAAACAACAGAATACAATTTTTTGTAGATTACAATTGCAATCACGAAAATAACCTGGCAAAAACCCTGAATTTTATGACACAATTATACACCACCACGCCAGGCACTATAAATTCCTAGCTATAACTCTCTTTTACTCTTTTACTTGTTTCAGTCATTTGACTGCGGCCATGCTGGAACACCGCCTTTAATCGAGCAACTTGACCCCGGGACTTATTCTTTTGTAAGCCCAGTACTTATCCTATCGGTCTCTTTTGCCGAACCGCTAAGTTACGGGGACATAGACACGCCAGCATCGGTTGTCAAGCAATGCTAGGGGGACAAACACAAACACACACGCATATATATATATATATATATATATATATATAATATATATATATATATATAATATATATATATATATACATATATACGACGGGCTTCTTTCAGTTTCCGTCTACCAAATCCACTCACAAGGCTTTGGTTGGCCCGACGCTATAGTAGAAGACACCTGCCCAAGGTGTCACGCAGTGGGACTGAACCCGGAACCATGTGGTTGGTAAACAAGCTACTTACCACATAGCCACTCAGGAAAACCTTAAAGAGCTATTTATTCCCGGAATCTCTTCTGTCTACATTTGACTAAGACTACCTGGGAACTTTCCACTGGATTCGGAAGGTAATCCAATCTCGTTCTCTCGAAAATGCTCTGAGAAATGTAAAGGTTTTCCAGTAATCTTACTTCCTGTCAATGCAAAACTACAGCAAAACTATGGCCGAGCTCCTTTAACAACGAGTTGTCATTATGAAGAAACTAACTTGTTGCGAAGATCCTGTTTATGTACTGATTCTTATCATAACCGTTCTGTTATCTAGCAAAATTTACCGTATTTTAACGCGTATAAGGAGCCCTCCTGTGTACGGACCCCCACCCTAATATTCTGGGCTTAAAATTTGGAAAAAAGGTGTTGTAAGGGATTATAGTACTATCCATGTATAAGAGACTAATATTTTTTAACCTAATTTTTGACAAAAAAGTGTTCCTTATACACGTTAAAATGCAGTAAGTCGTCTTGACCTACTGGTGAATACTTTCAAGTTTTTTTTTTCAGTATCTCTCTATATTTCAACTGCAAAAAATTGATTGTAGATTTTTAACGAGTACCACACCAGCAATTACAATCCTTGCTACAACAAAGGTACATCAAAGAAATGTACCTTCACATCACACAACCACTTCAATTACAAAAGTAAGGAAAATCGACGAATAAGAATTTTTGTTGGTGCATAGTTATAATTCTACAATCGTGCTAACATATGTCTAGCAAAGATAACACAGCCGCTAATGATCATACAAGACGATTTTCTATAATACCTTCAGGAATTTCAAATTTACATAAGTTTTTTATGCAATCTCTCAGCGCCTTGATAGTGTCAGATCTTAGAACAATCCATTTTCTTCAGAAGATGTTAAAAATCTTACGACGAATACACAACATACTCGGAATTGAAACCACGAGTCTAACATCTTCTGCATACCAAAATGATTAAGTTCACACAATCATCTTTGCGGCTCGGTATCGACTTAAAAAGTCCTCTACAATTGTTTAACTCTCAACGTTACTTGCTACTGATTATATTGGGTTGTCCGGAAAGTTTATGCCGATTTATAGTAGCTTACCTTTCGACTTATTTTAGAACACGGTTGAGTCCATAAAATAGGATTTGACTCCACATCAATTTTGAGCACAGTTAAACCTATCTTTCCGTGGAAGAGGGTTTATGTTCCTGTGTTAATTCTGTAACCCTTCAAAATGGAAGATAAGAAAGTTCATTTTCGGCACTTGATGCTTTGGGAACCAGACAAATTGCTGCAGTTCAGCTGGAATGTGTTACCCCACCCTCCGTATTCACCACTTATTCAGGTCTCTGCAGAATAGTCTTAATGGTAAAAATTTCAATTCCTTGGGTGACATAAAAAGATACCTTGATGAATTCTTTGCCAGGAAACCACCTCGATTCTTGGAAGAGGGTATTTTCAAGTTAAGGAAAGATGGAGACGCATTGCGCAACAAAATAGTTCATATTTGGTTGATTAGAAATGTAATGGCAAGTATTTATTGACCTTTTTCTTTCCTTTAAAAATCAGCGCGAACTTTCCGGACAACCCAATAGATGAATACCCCAAATTCTCTTTGCTGTTGTATATTCTTACATGACAGCTTATACAGTAATTCGATAATTACGAAAGACTGGTGAAATCTACTAATTTGTACTTTCGTTCCATGAGCCTTATACTAAACTTTTGTTGAAGGCTGGCATCTAGCCATTTGGTATATATATGGATGTGGGCAGTTTTGTTTCATATACCGAAGTCGAACATTTTAATCGAACAAAACGATTGATTCTCAGCAACTGTTTCTCGTCATAACATTATCTGCTGTTGAAATAAACATATATGTGAGGTATCCATAAACCCTGCCCACCCCAAAATAACAACACCAAAACCCAAAACATTTCTGCGGTATTCAATATATATTTGTGTAGTATCGTTAGCCAAAGTTTAATATATGCGGTGTATTGATGGCCAGAATGCACCAGTATTCTGTCAAAACCCAAGATATATCATAGTACAGTGCAGTTGAGATATTTCAAAGTTATATCTATAGCCAAGATGTATCACTGTTGTAACTATGGCCAAGATACATTAATGTTGTATCAGTAAGAAATCGTTTCTTGGATTCTTAGCCAGGAATCGAAACCTTAGCCTAGATTTTTCATATCCATAAACAAAATGTATCTGTGTACCATTTGCAGTCAAGGCAAATCTATATAATATCAATGGTGAATAATATATATATATATATATATATATATATATATATATATCAAAATAAGCAACAAGTATATCCAAGGTAGAGTAGTACAATTGTTTCATACTACTTCATTTTATTAAACACTGTAAGTATTACATCAGTTTTAAAATGTCGAGCAATATATACACTACACCATACGACTTTACACATCACATTATATATACACACACACGTCCAGACCTCTCATACGCACTACATACTCTCTCATACACACACACACACACTCTTATGTTGGAGCGAGGTCATTTAACCCTGTTATCTCCCCTAATTTCGCTCTTGCGTCTCACGTTTGATCTTTGACTTCTGGCCGAAATCAGATCGCCATGTTGATTCGCTAGCCTCTGCACGCATTTTTTACTCTCCTTGTTTCTTTCTGTGTTTCTTTTCTGTGTATCTTTCTGTTGAAGAGCGTAGGTTCGAAACGTAAAAGACTTGTTTTATTTATATTCCTGAGCGCCATACTAATACATTTGTTTGTTTGTATTCCACCTGCCTTCGTCTTTTGTTTATTTTCATAAAGCTTCCCGTTATATATATATATATATATATATATATATATATATATATACTTTATTTTAAGCAGCAGAAAATTCAACAAAATCTGTTACTCTGAGTTTCTCGTTGCCGTTCATCAGACGGTATATATATATATATATATATATATATATATATATATATATATATATATATATATATATATATATGTTGCGGTTAATTTTTAGGAAGGCTGCAGTTCTCTTGTTCGGGGTCACTAATTGTAATAAAATTTTTGTTGTTATAATTGCATGTTGTAGGATGTGAAAGATGGACAATGCATGAAGTTTTAAGAAAGTATTTATTTTCCGTTACGTTCCAAATATCTTGCCTCGACGGGCAGGTTATGATAAATCCAAAAGCATGCGAAGTAACGTTTGTGTTTGTGTCCTCTTCAATGTTTAGTAGTAATTACAGAGAGAAATAGAATGATGTTGTAAGAGAACAGAATTAGAGCTAGTGAGAGTTGTAGGGTGTGGGACGTTGTCTCACAGTTGCTGACAGTAAACTTCATTTCTCCCTCTCACCAAGATTCTAGCTGGTCAGCCAGACTTCGTTCTCATTGAGTCGTTACCATGTGACTGAACTCGTTGAGTCGTCACCGACTGTGACTAACTGATTTTTATTTGGGGTGTGCTTGCTTTTATAACTATCTAGAAGGATAGATATATCATTGAGAACAATAGATTTAGTTGGTGGTCTTGTTATCTCTATTCTAGGTTTTGATGAAGTAGAAGAGGTTAGAAACAGTCAAGTGGTGAAGACACTATTTCGGCCTTGCTAAAGGTAGCTAGAAAACGTAAAACTGCTGTCAGAGAAAATCCATTGTTCCACCGTGGGAAAAGTTTTGTTACAGCGTTAATTTAAATTTGGCTATGATGGATCGAATCCACTTCATGCTTGCAAGATCCCCCCCCCCCACATATATATATATATATAGTACCCACAGCCATGAAACATTCTGTGCAATATCAGACCAAGATGTACCTGTGTAATACCTAAAACTAAGATATACAAAGTGTATTCCAGAAGTTTTGTGTGTGTGCGTGTGTGTGTAGTATCTATGCCAAAGATATATCTGTATAGCATACATGGTAAATATATATCTATAAATTATTTCTTTGATTTCGCATTCAATTCACCACTTTAAGAAGCGGGAGCTTTAGCTCGACAATGTTCTACGAGTTTGAAGAAGATAGTAAGAAAATGTCCTCTTGTGTATATCTTCTTAAAATTCTGAAATATGTCCGACATAAAACCTCGTTTAACAGCACTACTACCCGGCTTTGGGCTGGCTTTGGCATATGGTCAATCTGGGTTTCAGTTGCATCAGCGGTCTCGCTAGTTTGGGAGAGCTTTTGAATGTACATGATGTTAGAAACGAAGGTTTTCAGTTCTGAGCATACGGCGTATTCCTCGTGAGATTTTCAACACCTGCAGAAAATGGGCAGCAACAGAAGCAGCAGCAAGAAGAAGAAGAAGAAGAAGAAGAAGAAGAAGAAGAAGAAGAAGAACAACAACAACAACAACTGGAGCAATTTTTCACCGAACAGAGAGCGTTAAAAATATCAAACAGCATATCAACATTAAAAAAAAGAAGATAGAATCATATCACGCAGTGTTTCTCAATCGAGGTTCATGTGATCCTTGGGGGGTGGGGGGCATATGTTCCTTGGGGATCCAAATAAGATTTTGTTGTTAAAATTTATGTGCAATAAAATCGTTGTACTTCTACAATACACAAAATATTAAAATTTTTTAAATACAATTCCTAATAATATTTAATTATAACCACACAGGAGGATTTTTTAAAATACATCGAATGGCTATGGAGGTCCAGTGGGGTAAAATAGGAGTGAAAGGGGTCCATAGGTAAAAAAAAATGGTTGAGAACCACTGATCTAACCTTACACAGTCTGTGCCTTACACTTAAAGTATATCTTGTGGAGGCATATGGCCTCGTGGTTAGAGCAGCGGACTCGTGGTCGAGGGATCGCGGCTTCGAATCTCAGACCGATGTGTGTGTTTATGAGCGAAACACCTAAGCTCCATGCGGCTCCGGCAGAAGGTAATGGCAAACCTCTGCTGACTCTTTCGCCACAACTTTATCTCACTCTTTCCTCTTGCATCTTGCAGCTCACCTGTGACGGACCGGCGTCCCGTCCAGGTGGGAAACCTATACGCCAAGGAAACCGGCTCTTATGGCTCGAGAAGGATCAAACAAAAAACACAAAGTATATCTTATCTACCTGAAAATGTTATGAGGCACGGTCTACCCTGGCTACACTTTTATGGGGACAACAATTTTGAGTCTACTGAATAATATTATATAAGCTTGGGGGTCTGGGGTTGATGACAAATTCAAAGGCTGCCTCGGGCGGCTCACACTCTTCCTACACCACTGGAGCCTTGATGTATACCGAATTAGAAAAAGAAAAACACAATGCTGTTTTAGGTGCGATAGTTATAGGTGTTTAGGGAGCTAACTAAAACACATAAAACAGTATTACTTATTTAGTGAATCTGGAGGAAGGGACAGGGCTCATGGTCATAGCAGCTCCTCCAAAATGTGGAAGAGATGAAGGAAGGGGGAAAAAGTATACTGAAACTGGAGACCTGGGCCATATGCTTGTAATAGAGCAAACTCCACCAAAGTGCCCCGTGGTGGTGCTAAACCACCGTGATGGATTAAATCCCGCCGGAAGAGACACCTCAAAGAATCAGATCCGATGTTCTTACAATTCCATCAATCAGCCACCTTGGATTGGTACTATTGGATTGTCCGGAAAGTTCGTGCCGATTTTTAAAGGAAAGAAAAGGGTCAATAAATACTTGCCATTACATTTTTAATCAACCAAATATGAACCATTTTGTTGCACAATGCGTCTCCATCTAACCTTTAACATGAAAAATACCCCCTTCCCAGAATTGAGGTGGATTCATGGCAAACAATTCATCAAGGTATCTTTTTATGTCATCCAAGGAATTGAAATTTTTACCATTAAGACTATTCTGCAGAGACCTGAACAAGTGGAAATCTGAAGGAGCAATATCTGGTGAATATGGAGGGTGGGATAACACATCCCAGCTAGAGGGTGGGATAACACATCCCAGCCAAGCTGCAGCAATTTTTGTCTGGTTCCCAAACATCAAGTGCAGAAAATGAACTTTCTTACCTTCCATTTTAAAGGGTTACAGAATTAACACAGGTTATAGGAACATAAACCTTCTTCCACGAAAAGATAGCTTCAACTGTGCTCTAAATGGAGGTGTAGTCAAATCCTATTTTATGGACTCAACCATGTTCTAAAACAAGTCGAAAGGTAAGCTACTATAAATCGCGGCACGAACTTTCCGGACAACCCAATATTTTTATCGATCCCGGAAGAATGAAAGGCAAAGTTGACCCCCAACAGAATTTGAAATCAGCGCACCGAGGGTCAAAACAAATAACGGAAAGCATTCTAGCCAATGCTCTGACTATTCACCACCAAAGTGATGCCGTAATATTTTGACGTATTTTAGCACTCACACAGACACACACACGCACACACACACACACAACACACACACACACACCACACACACATAACGTTTTTAACACTGGGATAGTTGAAACGTGCAAATTACTGTCTTAAAAACGTCTTGGATAGCAAAACGTTACCTGTGAGACTCGAACCCGCATCTCCACATCTTACATAGCGAATCATAGTGCCTAGGCTATCCTTCGAATTTTTGCATCTATCTTAGGAGGTTTGTTCTTACCACTGAGAAGTATGTTGTTTACGCAGTAAGAATGTGTGTGTGTGTGTGTGTGTGTGTGTGTGTGTGTGTGTGTGTATACAATATCAAGTTACTTGTGAGTTTTGTCATGTGTGTGAAGGCGCATGGTTCAGTGGTTAGAGCGTCGCGCTTACGATCGCGAGATTGTGAGTTCGAATCCCGGACCGGGCTGCGTGTTGTGTTCTTGAGCAAGACACTTTATTTCGCGTTGCTCCAGTTCACTCAGCTGTAGAAATGAGTTGCGACGTCACAGGTGCCAAGCTGTATCGGCCTTTGCCTTTCCCTTGGATAACACTGGTGGTGTGGAGAGAGGAGGCTGGTATGCATGGGCGACTGCAAGCCTTCCATAAACAACCTTGCCCGGTCTTGTGCCTCGGAGGGTAACTTTCTAGGTGCAATCCCATGGTCAGTCATGACCGAACGGGGTCTCAGCTACTCGTAACATGGGATCCAGTGCAACCTGTTGCATGGTCGGGTTGTCGGTGACTAAACCGGCACCCTATTAAGCTTGCCTGGTGAGGAGGGTTGCTAAGAAGCCAACAGGACTAAAGAAAAACAAGACTTATCAAAAGGACGGATGAAGCTAGTCTAGGTTCGACGATTATCTAGAAATAGCATCGGCCCTCAGAAATTCCGAGTTTGTCTAGGGTGCTGGAAGACCACTAGAAGTGAAAAAAATATCTGATATAAAACAAGATGTGCAGAGAAAAACAGCGAACATTTTAGAGGTCTTCTGCTTGCGCTTGAGATCATAGTGTTCCCACATTAACCCGAGCCTGCGACCCATATTTCCACTGGATAACTTTCCCTGGCTTGTCTCTGGATCATGACATTATGGTGGAGAGTGCCTGTGAGGACCTTATGGGACCTGGAACTTTTAGGATATGCAATCGATGGCGAGGCGACTTTCTGATGCATTGGTGGAGTTGGAGGGCGCCGCCTAGGAGCGTGGAAGCCACAGAAGCGAACCCAGGTGCAGTCGACCGAAGGTGCAATAACCTTATGCAAAGGCATTGCTGGCATTTTACGTGGGCAATTGTCAGTGATGATCTTCCTCGATCACGAGTGAATGGCCCACATCATCATCATCATCACCATCACCATCATCATCATCATCATCACCATCACCATCATCATCATCATCATCATCATCATTATCATCATCATCACCATCACCATCACCATTATCGTCATCATCATCATCATCACCATCGCCATCACCACCATCAGCATTATCATCATCATCATCATCACCATCACCATCATCATCATCATCATCATCATCACCATCACCATCATCATCATCATCATCATCATCATTATCATCATCACACCATCACCATCACCATTATCGTCATCATCATCATCATCACCATCGCCATCAACCACCATCAGCATTATCATCATCATCATCATCAGCAGCAGCAGCATTATCATCATCATCATCATCATCATCACCTTCATCATCATCACCATCATCATCATCATCATCACCATCATCATCATCATCATCATCATCATCATCATCATCCAACCACCACACCACCCACCACCACCATCCATCATCACATCATCATCATCACCACCACCACCACCACCACCATCATCATCATCATCATCATCGTCATCACCATCATCACCATCACCATCATCATCGTCGTCATCATCATCATCATCATCATCATCATCATCATCATCATCATCATCATCACCATCATCACCATCACCACCACCATCATCATCATCACCATCACCACCACCATCATCATCATCATCATCACCATCATGTATCCATATAGACAGAGATGATGTATAACACATCAAACACTGATCCACGGTAGTTAAGAGCTCAATTTATGAAAGGTCGTTAAAAGGTCGTTAATACGTTATAACATTGCAGTAAATCCGAGTGCGAACAAAAACAAAACAAACAAAC
>NW_021833183.1:5000-10000 GCF_006345805.1 Octopus sinensis
CTGAGTTCTTTTTCAGACACACCAACACCGGCTGAAAAGAAAGAAAGAAAGAAAGTACATAAAACAGGCATACAACAGACAGACAGACAAATAGATAGATAGACAGACAGACAGACTGACTGACTGACTGACTGACTGATAGATAGATAGATAGATAGATAGATAGATAGATAGATAGATAGATAGATAGATAGATAGTAGCGTCGTTTCCTGCTTGAATGCAAGGCATTCAATGCATGCCCTAATTGAATGCAAATACCCGAAATAATCTTAACATGGATCTTTCATGTCTGGGGAAGATAGCTGGGAAGACGATATTGCATCTTCTCTGTTTCAGTTATATTGCCTTGATTTTTAGAATTGCTTTCTCCCTCCTAAGCACAAACATATATATGTTTACATATATGCATAGATGCACATATAGATATAAATATAAATATAAACATATATATATATATAAACGTAGGGCTCCTACACCGATGTCATCTATCTTGATTTCAGCAAGGCATTTGACAGGGTTGATCACAAGATTGAAAAAAACTACACAACATTGGTGTCTCTGGAAAGTTACTACGATGAATCAAATGTTTCCTGACAGACAGAACCCATCACGTTGTAGACGAAGGAGTAAAACCAAGCCCAGCCAAAGTCAGTAGTGGTGTTCCACAAGGCACTGTGCTGGGCCCACTTCTTTTCATCATCTACATTAATGACATTACTGACATCATCAAGCACAACAACATAAGAATCTTTGCAGATGATTCCAAGCTCCAGAAGTTTATCAATGAAGTGGTTGACCGGACATACTTTCAGTCTGACCCACTGGCTATTATTCAATGAGCTGAAAAGAAGAAAATGTCGCTGAACGAGGACAAATTTGAGTTAATCCACTTTGGAAAATGGATAACCTGAAACTCTCGTACTCTCTTCTTTCAGGTGATACTCTCATGGCATCCATCAACATCAGAGACTTAGGAGTAATTGTAGACAACATAAGCTGGGCTACTCACATGAACAGCTAAGTTGACATGGTCCGCACAAAGTGCTCCTGGATTATCAGAACTTTTCAGTCGAGAGATATCCACACCATTATCCTTCTCTTCTCCACTTTTGCTTGACCACACCTTGAACATTGCTGTTCACTCTGGTCTCCTCACACGAAACAAAGCACGACGAAAGTTGAAGCACCCCAAAGGTCAATTACAAAAAAGACAGATGGCACAATAGGCCTTGATTATTGGGGTCGACTAGAAAAGCTCAAGCTTTATTCTCTTCAACGTCGCCCTGAGCGCTACATCATCTGCATGATGTGGAAAATATTCCATCAGCATTGCCCATATGATGTCGGCATCATCTTTAAGGTACACCAAAAGCTTGGGCCACGTGCTATCCGTCCACCATATAACTCACACTCGCATCTCATGATAACAATATGGCACAATTATTTCACCTCAATTGGCATTACACCAAAACACACTAAAATAGAAACAGACCCCATAAAGTTAAAGAAGTCTTTGGACAAATTCCTTCAAGAAACCCCGGATAAACCTCCTACACTTGGATATGTCTCCGTAAACAATAACTCTTGACTTGAGTGGGCTATGGTGCCCGAATCCTGATTTGAATGGCTTTGCCAAGTGGTGCTATTAAGTTGGACATGGCCTGAGCCAACACTGGCCGAAACCTATCAAAGTAGCAAAGTATCATGTATATATATATATATATATATATATATATATATATATATATATATATATATATATATATATAATATATATATATATATGTATGTATGTATGTATGTATGTATGTATGTATGTATATGTATAGAGAGAGAGAGAGAGAAAGGGAGAGGGTGAGAGATAGGTGGAGGAGAGGGAGAGAGACAGACAGACAGATAGATAGATAGATAGATATGTATGTATGTGTATGTGGTTCAATTGTCCAATCATACCTATATATATATATATACTACATATGTGGGTAATTCTGTCTGTGGGTGTGTTTGTGAAGTTGTTAGCTAACTCCTCCCACATCGTTCTGTCGATTTTGATGAAACTTGACACGTGAATAGAACACATATCTTGAAACCTCATGACATACTCAGATTGTTGAAAAAAATCGATAATAGGGCCCTTGGAAGGGATCCTTATATATAGCCAACGGAAATAACCCGCTTATTTTCCTAAATTATTTGGTATAAATCAAATTGAGTATGCTTATTTCTTAGTATTTGAACTGTTCGAGTTATTTTCGCAATTTATCCAGTACAACGCTTAAACTAATAAATAGTATTTTCCTAAACAATAGATCCACTTATTTCGGTTAGGGACTTATTCACAAATATACCAACACTAGCGCCGCTGATATTTCCTGGAAACGCACAAAACCCCTTTTCAAAGTTATTTACTTTGAATTGTCATTATCTCACATCTGATTAGCCAGTTATTACGTAACATGCTTCACGATTTTAGTATACATACTTTATTAGTATTTCCTCCTAAGTTCTATATACTCTGGAAACGCATTAAAGCCCTTTTCGGGGCCACCTTATTTGAATTCTAACTATCGTGTAACTAATTTCATAACCGACTTCACAATTTGGGTATTCATAACTTACAAACAAGATCCTGTGTAAGACAGTTCGCTGTTCTCTGTAAATGCACAAAAACCGTTTTAAGGGCTACGTATTTTGTATTGTTTTTATTGGATTGGCGAAGCAATTATGGGAACGGAACCAAGCTTTCCCCGGAATTGCCGGGTACGTCAGCTAGTATATGTGTATATATATATATATATATATAGTTTCTTTATTAAATGCAACATCTCCATTTTCCTATACATATATACATATATATATACACACACATATATATATATACATATATATTTCCCTTCTTTCCAGAGCGTCCAATAATACTTTATTTGTTCCACATCCTTGCGTTGTTGTTTTTTAGTTTTCTTGTTTGGATTAACTTTATATATATATATATATATATATACCAATGCGCGCGCGCACATATGCATACATAGGGGTGGCATAATTTAAATAAATTGCAACAGGACTTAAAGAATTCTTTTATCGTTTCTTTTTCTAATTGCGTTAATTACAGAAACAACTTTATCTTCCTTCATCAGAGCCAGAAAATACTTTGGCGCTCACCCCACTCTTAACAAGAACTATCAAACTTCTAGAATCAACAGATAAGATCCACATTAAATATTGCTCTAATCACTTCCAACCCTTCCCTCCATGCCTCCCGCATCCAGTCTAAACAGACACCTGATTCCTTGGTACGTAGTCGGTCGCAAATGGAATCTAATACTCATCCACGGGCATGCTCTCTCCTCACACGGGCTGTTTTACCTTCGCTGCATTCTCCGGCATACAAGTCAACATAGTATGCAGTGTAAACATAGAGCATAAATATTCAGACATCATCCTTATCTTTCTAAATGCTACTATCCTTTCACATGGAATTTTTGGTCCTCCAATGTCGTCTAGATGCGTATGTCGACTTAACGTAGTTTGGCAGTAAATTTGGGCCTGGAAAACTTGACTTTGTATACCGGTAAATACGGCACTTTCAGTGGCCTGTCTTTCTGAAAGTTGGCTGGCCTCGTAGCTCGACTATGCAGGCTTTTTCATTTCACTTATCTCGTCTCTCTGTACTTCTCGGCATCTATTTTGCAACCATCTTTCCTGGCCTCGCATTAACCATTGCTCTTTCACCTAACTCCCTGCGGAATGTTATTTCTTTGGTATCCCATCCTTATATACGTGGACTTGCAGCCGTGGACTTGCAGTTGATTCAAGTGTAACGTTAACCGCAACAATCTCACCGGCCTTAGGGTGTGCCGTTGGGAGAACGAAACCTCTCCCCCTTGGGTTACTGTGTTTTTCTAATATTATATATATTATATATATATATATATATATATATATATTATATATATATATATATATATATATATATATATATATATGTGTGTGGATTGACGGCCGACCCTCGCGTTGTTACAAGGCGCGTGCGTTATATTTCTGAATCTGTCGAAGAATGTGTCCTTGAGCAAGGCTCCTCATTTTACGTTGCCGCAGTCCACTCAGCTGACAGATGGGTCCCAACCTTATGCTGGTTCGACCCCCTCTCTTTCTGTTTCTAAACGATACACCCGGAATGTTCGGGTGGATAAAGAAAATGTGCGGGGGCGAAAGTTTGTCCATGTTTCACTGATGGCTACATTGGCGCATATAACAAATAGCTGAAGACTCGCTCGTTTTAGTAGTAGTAGTAGTAGTAGTAGTAGGTGGGGGAGGAGGAGGAACAGTTGTAGCAGTAGCAACATTCATTCATATTGTTCGAATGCGTTTGTAATATAGATTGAAGTGTGCTACGTGACATTACATACAGCCTCTCTCTCTCTCTCTCTCTCTGACCTTTTAGAGGTCAAGTAAAGGTGAAGGATAACAAAATAGAGAAGCAACATTTCTTTTTTCTTTTTTTGCTCTTCTTGCTGATGTAATTAATGTTGTTGTTATTGTTGCTGCTGCTGCTGCAGATGATGAGGATGATGATGGTGGCGGTGGTGGCGGTGCTGTCGGGTAGATGCCGATGCTGCTGCTGCTAATGGTATGAAGGAAGAAGATATGCGGTGGTGGCCTGATATTGACGTCCGCCGCATCGGTTTCCTCTGCTTTATTCCTTTGGATGACTGCTATAGTAAATATGAGCAAGTGTGTTGCGTGTACACACACACACACACACCACACACAACACACACACAAATACATATGTACATACACACACACACACACATATATATATATATATATATATACATACACACACACACACACATATATATATATATATATATATATACACATATATACTTACATATACATATATATATATATATATATACACTCATACATAAATATATGTATATATACGCATACATACAAGTTATATATATTTATACATGTGTATATACATATG
>NW_021833183.1:15000-17500 GCF_006345805.1 Octopus sinensis
ATATGTATATATATATGTATATATATGTATATATATATAGTGTATATATATATGTGTATATATATTATGTATATATATATATATATGTATATATATATATATATATATATATGTGCATATATATTATATATATATAATACTATATATAATATTATATATATATATATCTATATATATATATATATATGTATATATATGTATGTATGTATGTGTGTGTGTGTGTATATTTATTATCCAGGCTATACGTTTGTGTATTCAATCTCAACTTGCATGTCTATACCCAGTCTCTCTGCTTTTATACTGCCTCGTATGTACTGGTGTGTATACCCAGTCTGCACTTGATGATAATGTCGCCATCTTTTAAGTGCTTGTAGGAGTAGAATTCCAGCAATGATGACCTTAATAATAGTTGTTTATATCTCTGGACCCTTTTTAAAGGGACTCAAACACACACAGACACACACGCACTAATCAAAGCGTAATACACAAACATTCACAGACACACAAATTTACACATAGTCTCTCTCTCTTTCTCCCTTTCTTTCCCGCGCTCCCTCTTCTCTCTCTCTCTCTCTCCTCTCTCTCTCTCCCTCCCTCTCTCTCCCTCCCTCTCTCTCCCTCCCTCTCTCTCTCTCCCTCTCTCCTGTTGCATTCCTTATTTTTTCCACAATTTTCCATTCATTCTTCTTGTCTTCTCTTTCTTCTCTTCGCCTCTCTGCTTCTCTCACTTCCACAGCCTCCATCCTTCTTTCTTCCTTTCTTTCTTTCTTTTCTTTTCTTTCTTTCTTTCACTCTCTCTTTCTCTTTCTTTTTCTTTCTCTCTCTCTCTCTCTCTCTCTCGTAGCCTATCCGTCTTTATGTCTACATCCCGGTACATACTAATCTCTAGAGAAAACATAAGCCATAATATATACTTTCAACATACCTCAAGATCACCGCACACTACACCTCTCCACTCCTACCCTCTGCAGCACCCCACACACTACACCCCCACACTCCAGACTATACCAGTTACTTACCACTCCAGTTCACTACACCTCACACACTGCAATACACCCGCCCAACCACCCCAAACACTACAGCATGCCACACACTTCATACTATTATACTACTCCAGTTATTGGTGAAGGCGCGTGGTTTAATGGTTAGGGTATTCGGCTCACGATCATAAAGTCCTGAGTTTGATTCCCAGCGGCGCATTGTGCCCGTGAATTCTATTCTCAGCGGCGCAGTGAGTCCGTGAATTCTATTCTCAGCGGCGCAGTGAGTCCGTGAATTCGATTCCCAGTGGCACATTGCGTCCGTGAATTCTATTCCCAGCGGCGCATTGTGTCTGCGAATTAGATTCCCAGCGGCACATTGTGTCCACGAGTTCGAGTCGTAGCGGCGCATTGTTTCCTTACTCCAGTCCACTCAGCTGGCAAAATTGCGTAGTACCAGTGATTCAAAAGGGTCGGCCTTGTCACATTCGGTGTCACGCTGAATCTCCCTGGGAACTATAAGTAAAGGTACATTTGACTGAGGAGTACTCAGCCATTTGTGCGTTAATTTCATGACCTGGCTGTCCCGTCGTCGTAATCAGCAGAGAAATTCACCAGACGACTACAACACACACTGCACCGTCTCCACACCACACACCACAATCTGCACCACTAACTACAGCACACACTACGCCACGTAATACCTACATCACATAATACACCCCACCACATACTACATCCCAACCACACACTGCACTACTACACAAACTGCTCCATGCCACACACACTACACCACACAATAAACTACACATCATAAAACACTGCCACAACATTAAACACGAGTTTAAAATCTAATAAAACTCATTTGTACTCGTATACATGTATGCACCAACACATCAGAAACCATACCACGCACCTCACCACTAATTTTTCTTCTTTCTTTTGTCGGTCTTAAGCGGTTTTATGGGTAAGATGATGGATTTGTTGTTGAAGTCTATGAAATACATTTGTTTAAAGTGAAAGTCAATCCGTTCTGTCGTTGAAACTATGCTCAAGTTTTTCCGCGACATAGGTGGGTTATATAGAGATGACAGGCTTTTACTTAATAAATTCGACTTGCATATAAGAAACACATCAAAATAAAGCATAGACATCTTGTTGAAAGATTACGGTCCTTCTCTCACCACAGAAGTAAATTTTTCCACTGTTAGTTTCTTTAATGCAACGCTTAATCTAGAATAAAGACGCAACAAATCATTAAGAATTGCGTTAAAAAGAAACAAGCAAGAAAGAAATTGTATTACTCGTTTCGTAAACCACATAAAAGAACTATGTTACATCATCAAGTAACCGAACCCTCGAAAAACATCGGCAAAACACTTAGTAACATTTTATGTTATTATTCCAAGATTCTCAGCAAACAAGCAAAGTTTGTGTAATGAGGTTCTGTTTAACAGCGGTATACCAGAGAAGATTGAATATATTGACAAGCCGCGTTTCCAGGCGTTGAAGAGAACGGG
>NW_021833183.1:22500-29131 GCF_006345805.1 Octopus sinensis
CTCCTTCTCAGCCTGTCTTTCCTTCTCGCTCTCTAGCATACATGTGTATGTATGTATGTATGTATGTATGTATGTATATATGTATGCATGTATGTATGTAATGTATGTATGTATGTATGTATGTATGTATGTATGTAATGTATGTATGTATGTATGTATGTATGTATGTATGTAATGTATGTATGTATGTATGTATGTATGTATGTATGTAATGTATGTATGTATGTATGTATGTATGTATGTATGTATGTATGTAATGTATGCATGTATGTATGTGTGTATGTGTGATTATGTATGTATGTATGTATGTATCTATGTATGTATGTATGTAATGTATGTATGTATGTATGTATGTATGTATGTATGTATGTAATGTATGTATGTATCTATGTATGTATCTATGTATGTATGTATGTAATATATGTATGTATGTATCTATGTATGTATGTATCTATGTAATGTATGTATGTACGTATGTATTATGTATTATGTAATGTATGTATGTATGTATGTATGTATGTATGTAATGCATGTATGTATGTGCACTCTCGAACACCCCGATGTGTATGTAAAATTTCATACACAATTTAGCCGACATCTACAAAATATTTCTGTATATCATTCTTATCAAGAAAGGTGAATCTCGAAGTACATAAAGCTATAAATAACAGCGTATAAATATCGGGCCAAATATCCTTTGGACTGAAAAGAGTCGAAAGCTGCTTGTGGAACTCGAACCTACATTGCCCATTAAAAAATTATTTCGCATTCTCTAACGTTCTGTGGAATCAACAACATTTCTGTATATTTCCTAATTCGTTTCGCCATACATTTAGTTCGTTTCGCTTCGTTTTCGATTCCTGGTTTTTGAAACACGGTGGGTGTCACCACCAGTCGACTAAACAAAGCCATGACACTCGATCAGAACACGTAGAACTATGCCGAAACCCTTTTGTTTTTAACTAAATATTTCTAGTCTGTTCACTTCGCCTCACCTGCTCGCACCGCCAACGACGTCATCAATGATGCAATATCTTCTTACTCTTGCGACATTGCTTCTCAGCTATAGAAATTTCCTCTCGTTTCACAGGCAACGTTTTCTTGAAACACAGGTCACTCTGACACCATACTTGCTTCGTTCTCGTCCTCTTTTCCTTTCTCCTCCTCCTCCTCCTCCGACTTTCTCGCTCTCTCTTCTTCTCTTCTCCCCCCCTTTCTTTTCGTTTGGTTTCTTTTTTTCTCACACTTAATTATTTCGTCCTCGTGTACTGAACTTTTCTTTTTTACCTGTTCTATATTACTTCCACCCCATCCTCCACCCGTACCATCACATCACCACCACCACCATCGCCACCGCCACCACTGCTGTATTTGCTGCTACTACTATTACTACCGCCGCCGCCACCACCGCCGCCACCGCCGCCGCCACCGCCGCCGCCATCATCACCACCACCACCACCACCACCACCACCACCACTATTACTACTACTACTAGTGTTACTTTGTTACTGTTATTTTGTAAATAATAGCGTCGTTGATGACAGATTTCATAAAGACATATTTACACGTTCACGGCATTTCTGATGACGATAGTAAGAATGGATTATTCGTGAAATACAACACAAGGTATTTTTAATACAAAAGCGCCAGATTTTCGATTTTTCCATCTTGTTATACTTTGCCGAAAGATCGGTTTCCCTCTCTACCAAGTTCTATTCATGAAGAAGACACATTGTCCAAGCCTGCTGTGTGGTGGGATCGAACTCGTAAAGCTGTGGTTAAGAAATGGATCTTCAAAGTACGCTGTTACGCAATCGACCATTAAGGTACCACTTCATTTACATACATAGACTTCCATAATCGTTAGCTCTATGCACAGTGCACAGACAGACTGATTGACATACAGACAGATACATGTGTGTATGTGTGATTATGTATGTATGTATGTATGTGTGTATGTGTGTATGTATGTGTGCATGTATGTATGTATGTATGTATGTATGTATGTATGTATGTATGTATGTATGTATGTATGCATGCATGTATGCATGCATGCATGCATGTATGTATGTATGTATGTACGTATGTATGTATGTATGTATGTATGTATGAGTGTGTGTGTATGTATGTCATTAGTCAATTTATTTCACGATTTATTCCCAATAGAGAAAGAACCGCTTTCTAACCTAGATCCAAGGTTCTTTCACTGGAATTTCAACATCAACAACAGGGTATTTTTGTATGTATGTATGTATGTATGTATGTATGTATGTATGTATGTACGTGCAGATTTTTATGTTTTATGTATATATTCCAATACATATAGTTACATATCTAGACAAGCTCATATATATATTTAAATGATAAACTTCTGGAATGTTTTACAGATTTTTTACAGTTCCAGTGATGGATTAAATCTGTAGTCTTCGAATTAGCTTTCTCCTTTCTGGTTTTGAAAGCCTAATTTTTCTAGATTGGTATTTAGGCAGTGTCCCAATAATTACAAGTATAAATCTGAACTTGTAACATGGATAGAGTAACTGCAGATTTCTCGATAGTTCAGCATAGGTGTTCTCTTTTACACTGATCTTCAGCTCTATGTTAACATCCGTTAGGCATCTAATTTCCACAACTGTGCACAGTTTCTCTTCTCTATCCCAAATCATTATATCAGGTCTGTTGTGCTTACATTTTATTGAGGCCTTCACTGGCACATTCCACCAGTATTCCTTTTTATTATGAGTGGCTATGGTTTCTACCATATGGTGGGTTTTTATTTCTTTGCCCTCGGGATTATCCTCCCGACGGATTTCATAACAGAGTGTCTTAGCGACAACGTCATGTCTCATCGATAGATAATAAACCCTGATGACATTTTCGGACAACTGCTTATGATGAGAATGATATCTTCAGCGTGAGCTCCGCAAAGTCAGCATCGGTTGTCACATTTTACTGTTTTTCCTGCATCTCTATCCCTTTTGTGCATCAGGTACTTGGTTGATATTTCCTGTTCCTGGATTGGAAACGCATACCCTTCATAGTGGGCGGTAGTAATCCGGCTATTATGTATGTATGTATGTATGTATGCATGTATGTATGTATGTATGGTATGTATGTATGTATGTATGTATGTATGTATGTATGCATGCATGCATGCATGTATGTATGCATGTATGTATGTATGTATATGTGTGTGTGTGTATGTATGTATGTATATCTGTTTATGTATGTATGTGTATGTATGAGTATGTGTGTGTATGTGTGTATGAATATATATCTGTATATATGTACGTGCGTGTGTGTGCTATGTCAGGTCATCCGTAGTGTTACTGCCAACATGCAATCCAGTCTCGGATGGTCGGGCAGTTGGCGACTACCAAACCTCCTTGATAAAGAGGCTAGATTTCGTTGGACACCCTGCTGAAAGACAAACTAAACCAGCAAAAGGTCGGATGAACTCAGTATGGTCAATGGCCAACCAACAGCTGGCAGTGAAAGACCCTCTCGAAAGCCAGAGATTTTGCCCTGGCGTGATTCTAAACTACTTGGCAATATGGGGAGGAGTCCTGGAGACGTCGTTCACCTGCTTTACTTTTCTTCACATAGGCGGGGGGAAATGAATAACCGATCTCTGATGTAGCAGTAAAAAAAAAATAAAAACCTTGAAATTTGACTCGCCGATTTGTTTCTGGTCACAGAAAGAAAATAATGTAGTTCAGACACAGATCAACTTTGGAAAAGGAGGCTTAAAATGTCTGTTTACCACAAACATATCCCGTTTACCACAAACGGATCCCGTTTCCCACAAACGTACCCCGTTTACCTTACATCCTTGTTTATTCAGAAGTGGCAATTAGTGATTTTATGAACCAAAATGTGATGAGGAAGGACAGATAAAACTGAAGTTACTATTGGTTAGAGTGTAGGGAAGTGAGACTGTCTGTAGTCACAACTGAAGATGGCAGGGTAGGAGATGCAGATGCGGTTACTATTAGAGGTGGTGAAAGAAGAGAGAGAGAGAGAGAGAGAGAGAGAGAGAGAGAGAGAGAGAGAGAGAGAGAGAGAGAGAGAGACTGTAGTTAACATTGGTGGTGGTGAGAAAAGTGTACAGTTTAGTTATTACTGAAGGTAGTGGAGGATAAGATGCTATAGTATCTACTGGAGGCATTGGTTGTGGGAGGGAAGATAGATTGTAATTATTATCGGAGTTGGTGAAGAAAGAGATATTTACCATAGTCACTATTGGAGGTGATGGAAGAGGGGGAGGAGGAGGAGGAGGAAGAGGAGGAAGAGGAGGAGGAGATACGAACTGTAGTTACTAACTGTGTACCAATTATGATTAGGTACCAATCATTATTATAACAGCGCTTTAGGCAGCGAGCTGGCAGAATCGCTGGTACGCCGGACAAAAGGCTCAGCGGAATTTCGTCCGTCTTTATGTTCTGAGTTCAAATTCCGCAGAGATCGACTTTGCCTTTCATCCTTTCGGGGTCGATAAAATAAGTAGCTCATTAGGGTTGGTGTAATCGACAAGCCCCTACCCCCAAAATTTCGGACCTTGTGCCTTCAGTACAAAGGATTATTATATCAATTTCCATCAACAAAAGACGGTTTCAGACAATTCTAATTCGGGTTTTTTCAGTTTTTCGTAATTTTGTTAATGTTTTTTTCTTCATTTTATTTTGTTTCCAATTCTCTTAGAGAAAACAGTTAATCCCAGCCCTTTCAGCTTCGCATTTATTTCTGTGTTGTAGATGTTTAAAAGTTCTACAACGACTACCAATCTCCAGTTACAGTTATTAACACACTTCTATTAGAGATGTTTTCGCGTAATTAATCATTGTAATTGAGAAATACTTGTCACTCATTCTTAATCATTTATCACGCAGCCAATCATCCGCCCCGCCACTCTCTGTATGGGAATGCCTGTTGTAGCAAAGTTACAAGCTACAGCCCATTTGACTAATATTCTCATTCAGACAACCGCTCTCGTAAATTACACAGTAAATACGAACCGAGAAAATCGTAAAAACCACAGAAAGAAAACTTATTTGCTTCTCTAAATGCGTTCTTTTATATTCACACGGTAATTTATCTCTATTCTGGACGATCTGGAATATAAGTAAAGAATATAAATGAAATGTTAAGCCATTTACTTTTGCTTGTCTATTTGCCATAATGTCTACCGTTTCAATAGGATTAAGGGACAAAAGTGAAAAAAAAAAAAAAAAAATAGGACACGATAAAACTTTAATAATGGCTTTTAAAATTGATACGAAAAACATTATAGGGGAGAGAGATGTATTCAGTTGAATAAACTCCTGTATACCACAAGTATTTATTTGATCGAAACTGTTTTGATGAAAAGCTAAGTCATTCCCATGTTATTTGAATTCAGACTCAGAACGTGGCAAGAAAATGTGTAGAAAATGCAGATTAAAACAGAATACTGTATTGCCGAGTATCTCTCAGAGCAGAGTCTAGTCCGGTGACGACGGAATTTTCCATTATATTAGACTATATTTATCTGCGAAGGGGAAATAAATAAATATTTCATTTTTAATGTTCAGATAGTTGCCACAGTTGCCTTTTTTTTTTTAAAAAAAAAACATAAACAGAAGGCCTCGGGTTCAGGGGAGGCTCAAAGTCGATCGACTCATTCCCTGTACATGGCTGGTACTTTGGTTCATCGGCCCTGGAACGATGAAAGGCAAAGTTGGCCTTGATGCAATTTAAAGTTAGTGTATGTGTGTGTGTGTGTGTGTGTGTGTGTGTGGTGTGTGTGTGTGTGTGTGTGTGTGTGTGTGTGTGTGTATGTCTGTGTGTGTGCACTTACATATAGTATATTTAGCCAGGAGGTTCAAAAGTTTCCGACAAACCTCATTCGTCGAAGCACTCATGTGCAAACACACACGAACACACAGTCCACTTATAATGTTACTCGTATGGCCCTGTGGTTATAAGAAAAGCAAAATCAAATGTGGGAAGAAGAAAGTGTGGTAAAGGGACAGATAAATATCAAATGCTAGAGTGTCTAGCCATAGTCCAGTGACGACGGAATTTTCCGTTATATTAGACTATATTTATCTGTATATGGACATAAATAAATATTTCATCTTTAATGTTCAGATAGTTGCCACAGTTTTTGGGTTCGTTTCTTTTTTCTTTTTACCTGCATAAAATTTGTCCCTTTTTAATTTGTAAAAACTACATTTTCTCAATTCGCTAACGCATGACTTTGATCTTTGACAGACTCTCCATTCGATGCTGTGATCAGTCGCTGTCCAGTTAGTTGTTAAATGCCGACAGTTATCGAAACTCTGAGTTTTAGTATGACAACCAAATAGTTGTCACATATTATATTTATAGATAAAGTCCTCTGTTTTACATAATATCGAAGTCTCATTCATTCTTTTGCTGTCATATCATTATTATTAATACATACACATACACACACACATATATATGTATGTATGTATACACACACACACACACACTCACACACACACATTTCGTTTTTGTAGTTGGTTTGCAAGATTCTCTATGAGAATTCGTGTTTTGAAGCATATTTTATTTTCTGGTGAGAGTCATTCTCTTTTAGTGCCTTATTAGTGTGTGTCTGTGTGGAGGC
>NW_021833184.1:0-2500 GCF_006345805.1 Octopus sinensis
TGTGAGCAATAAAGAAATAAAAATGTCACAGGAAAGAATTGCAAGACAGATTCTTCAAGCCAAGCCAACCAGCAGGAGATCCATGGTTAGACCAAGGACAAGATAGTTGTTCCTTCTCGAGCCGTGTCAGTCTCATAAGGGCCAGTTTCCCTGTTTCAGTGGCGTAGAAATTCCCCACCTGAATGAGACGCTGGTCCATCAGAGCGTTACTCATTTTTGCCAGCTGAGTGGACAGGAGCAACGTGAAATGAAGTGTTTTGCTCAAGAACACAGCTCATCGCCCAGTCCAGGAATCGAAACCACAACCTTACGATCATGAGTTCAACACCCTAACCACTAAGCCACGTGCTTCCACAAGGACAAGATAGTTGGATAATATTCATAGTTTCCCAGTTGATTGCTCCAGAAAGTGTAATGATAGTTGTTTCTGATTGGATCCTATGGAGGAGATACCTACGGACTCTAGCCCCACAATCCACCCAGGAATAATGGGTGGAGAAGATAAATAGGTGGATAAACTCACAGACACATACACACAATTTCCTTTCTTTGAAGATGGTAAAACACGATTTGAGGGCAAGTTGGCTGTTTTATTTAACAGGTTACATGACCAATAACAATTCCCCTTGTGTCCCTTTATGTCTCTCTTTGAATAAAAAAAAACTATTTTCCTTTTACCAATTCTCAGAGATGTGTTTTGGCCCGGATTAATTCCTCCAAAAATATCACATCTCCAGTAGTCTTCGACACATTCTTTAAATTGCTTAAACCAAAACCAATTACGAAATTTTTCATTCAATTTAAAATATTCTCCACATTTTGGAAAACTCTCATCACACAACTCCATTACTGCTGGATCGTAAAAACATTTCAATAAATAGCCATCTTAAATGGGTAACCAGTTTCTCTAAACATGCACTGAATACTGACACACTCACACACACACACACACACACACACACACGCAGATATGCAGACACAGACATGCAGGCACAGATATGTTTATATGCATAAACGCACACATGCATGTAATTTTACTTTCGCATACGCTCAAATGCACATACACATACACATATACACTGATGCTAAAGCACATACACACACACACACACTAGCTCTATCTCTCCCACTAACTCAAACACACTCTCTCTCACTATAGATCATATACACACACATGTTAACTCTCCCTCACAAACTTAGACACACACTCAAGTACACACACACACACGTGCACACGTGTCTCTTTATACACCACAATGCACTTGCACATGCACACACACACACACACATGCTATCCCCTCTCATTCCCTTCTTTCTCCCTCTCTCTCCCTCTCTCTTTCTCTCACAAACTTACGCACACACTCACGTGCATACATGTCTCTCTGTGTCTCTTTAAACACACACACACATACACACACGCACGCACACACACACACATGCACACACACACACACACATGCTATCCCCTCTCATTCCCTTCTTTCTCCCTCTCTCTCCCTCTCTCTTTCTCTCACAAACTTACGCACACACTCACGTGCATACATGTCTCTCTGTGTCTCTTTAAACACACACACACATACACACACGCACGCACACACACACACATGCACACACACACACACAAGCTAACCCCTCTCACTTCCTCTTACTTTCTCTCTCCCCCTCCGCCCCTCCCTCTCATTGACGATGTTCCATGGTGTTAAGTGATCTCACTAAAATGCTTTCAAAACTGTCTTCAGCTTCGATTTATCTCTTCGTTTGTTTATATATTTATTCATTGGGGGAAGACATATTGAGGTTGGGGTGGGGTGGGGTGAGTAGAGGCAGAGGACATTTCTGTGCGGTGAGTAGGGGGGGGTTCTTGAAACCATCATTATTATCATCATCATCATTGAATATCATGTCTTCCTGGAAGTCTTTTGCGATTTTGTTTTTTAGATATAAAATGAAAGTCAAGATTGACTGATTTTCATGGGGTTACTTATTGTTAGGAGGTGTTTGTGTATGTCTATATGTGTGTGTGTGTGTTTGCTTGTCTATTTACACAACATATATATATGTATATGTATATATGAATATATATATATATATATATACATATACACACACATATGTATGTATATATGTATGTATGTATATATGTATATATGTATATGTATGTATATATGTATATGTATATATATGTATATGTCTGGTTATATATATGTATGTGTGTATATATATATATATATACATACATACATATGAGTATGTATATGTCTGGTTATATATATGTATGTATGTGTATATATATATATACATACATATGAGTATGTATATATTTATACATATATATATATATGTGTGTATATATATATGTACATGTATATTTATATATATGTAAGTGTATATATATATATGTGTGTGTGTACATGTACATTATATATATATATATATGTGTGTGTGTATATATTTGTATGTATGTATGTATACTCGTGCATTTTGATTCAGTGAACAAGTT
>NW_021833184.1:5000-29051 GCF_006345805.1 Octopus sinensis
TTCCTGTAATTGAGGATCTCCTTCTTCATGCTGACGAGTTCTATGAGTTGTGCTTCTCGTAAACATCCACCATGTGTTGTTATTATTATTCTTGTTGTTTCTCTTTGTAATTTTAAAGGAAACAGTTTTAGGGAAATGAAAGTCTCAGTGCCTGGTTTAACACCAGGCCGTCGTCCATGGGTGGCTGGAGAAGAACCTGTTCTGCTGCAGTTGTTTGGGTCAGGTCTATAGTCAGTAGATCACTTGATTCTTCCCTGACCAATATTTCAGGCTCAATATTTAAGGCTGCGAGCTGGCAGAATTGTTAGCACGCTGGGTGTATGTTCTGAGTTCAAATTCTGCCAAGGTCAACTTTGCCTTTAATCCTTTCGGGGTCGATAAATTAAGTACCAGTTACACACTGGGATCGATGTAATCAACTTAATTCTTTTGTCTGCCCTTGTTGGTCCCCTCTGTGTTTAGCCCCTTGTGGGCAATAAAGAAATAAGAAATATATCAGGCTCTTGCCTATGTTAGAAATCAATATTTTAACTGATGGTTTAATGAGATTGATCTCCAGTCATCATCAGATGTCTTATTCCATGACATGAAGATGATATTAGGCTGGATTCGAACCAGGAAACTTTATTTCCAAACTAAGCACGCTAAAGTGACTTACAGCTGTTTAAGCAGTGCAGTAATAGGGATCAGTTTCACTAAATATAAGGGGCCTACAAATACTATGGGTATTGCCCCTTTCTCCAGACTTAACTCTCACCCTGACCTGAACTTTGATGTTCCTTACTGACAACCCTTGTGTATATATATTTATGTATATAACACAACCAAACCTCCACCCTAAGCACTAGCCTTCCTATATAAATGTGTGTGTATGTGTCTCTGTCTGTTTGTGAGTGTGTGTATGGATGCATGTGGGTGTGTGTACACTTGTCTGGGCATTGTATGATGGTTATAAACATACAAGTGATGTTTCTTTCCACTCCTATGTCTTTCTCAATGGATCTGTGTTCTAACAAATGGTAACATATCTCTAAAAGCAATTCTCCAAATAGATAGATCTGGAAATAGAGATAACCAAAATGGTGGTGGTCATGGTGGGTCTGAAGTAATTCTCTATGATAACAGGGTCTTTGAGAATGTATGTAGAATGGAAACCCCTGTCTGGCTATGGGGATATATTGCTTTGCTTGGAAACAGGTGAGGGTTAGTGACAGGAAGGGCATCCAGCTGTAGAAGAATCTCTCTCGACATTCCATCCAACCCATGCAAGCATGGACAAATGGATGTTAAATAATGATGGTTATGATGATGAATGGTGAATAAATTAGGGGAAGTAATGATTTTCTACATTCTTTGTTAAAATAGCAAAAGGTTAACCAATGCCTTTCAAGTGGATTTCATACATGGAAACTGTGTGGAATCCTGTTATATATATATATATATATATATATTTACATGTATGTGTGTGTGTGTGTGTGTGTGTGTGCATTTGTGTATTTTGCACCTGCCTGCTTGACCACTTCTGTTTGTATGCTGTCATCCCATAAAGTAGCTGGTCATTAAAGAGGGACCACATATCTGTGACAGATTTAAAATAAATGCTAGGTTCAATTTCATTGATTCAGCTCTTCACATAGTGCTCCATGAAACATGTAAGAATATATAATGGTTTTTAACCCTTTAGCATTGAAACCAGCCAAATTCTCTGCTTTTATTGGCACAGATGTGGTTGTGTGGTAAGAAGCTTGCTTCCCAACCGCATGGTTCCAGGTTCAGTCCCACTGCATGGCACCTTAGGTAAGTGTCTTCTACTATAGCCTTAGGTAGACCAACACCTTGTGAGTTGATTTGGTAGATGAAAACTGAAAGAAGCCCATTGTATGTGTGTGTGTGTGTATGTGTGTCTGTTTGTCCCCCTCCCCCACCATCACTCGACAACTAGCGTTGGTGTGTTTATGTCCTCATAACTTAGCAGTTTGGCAAAAGAGACCAATAGAATAAGTACTAGGCTTTAAAAAATATTTTCTGGGGTCAATTTGTTTGACTAAAACCCTTCAGTGCGGTGCTCCAGCATGGCCACAGTCAAATAATTGGAACAAGAAAAAGAATATCCATCCCAAATATCATTGAAATAAAAGTCATTATTTTTTTCATACAAAGAATGAACTTTAATCAATTATACATTTTCCATTTTGTTCAATTACCTTTTGCCATCTTTCAGGCAACTCTGTGATTCCATGCTCATGGAACTTCTGGTCCTTATCAGCCAAAAACTGAAGCAAGTGCAATTTCAGGTCATCATCATTATTAAAAATTTTACCATTCAAAGAATTTTTCCAAACTTCAAAATAAATAGTGATCTGATGCTGCAAGGTCAGGGATATATGGTCGATGTAGCATCACTTCCCAATCAAGCTCCAATAGTTTTTCAAGAGTTAGCAAAGATATCTGTGGTCTAGCATTGTTAAAGTGGTACATGATTCCTCTATGATTTGCCAATTCTGGCTGTTTTTCTTTCATTGTTTCCCCCAGTTTCATTACATATTGACAGTAAACATCCAAATTGATCGTTTGGTTCCTTGGAAGCAGCTCAAAATACACAACACCTTAGTAATCCTTCCAAATTGACAGCATGTCCTTTTTTTGGATGCAATTCAGCTTTCAATGTGGCTTGTGCTGGTTCATTATACTTGGACCATGATCGTTTCCAATTGATGTTATTGTAGACAATCCATTTTTCATCACCAGTGATGATTCGTTTTAAATAAAAGGTTGATTTGATTACGTTTGCGATGCATATCGCAAATATTGATTTGTTGTGATAAGTGGATCTCTTTCAGTTTATGTGGAACCCAAATATTGAGCTTCTTAACGAGTCCAAGACATTTTAAATGATTTTCAATTGTTGTGTGTGATATATGTAACCTCTCTGCAGTCTCTCACACAGTTACGTGAAAATCAGATTCAATTATGGCTTTGATTCCGTCATCACTAACTTCAGTAGGTCAACCAGAACGTTGGTTAACTTTGAGTGAAGAATCTCCAGAATGGAATTTTTAAAACCATTTCAGACATGTGTGTTCTGTTAAGGAATCAATACCATAAACTTCACATATCGATTTGTGAGTCTCAAAAACTTTCTTGCCTTTACAGAAAAAAAAAACAAAATATGGCAAAAATGTTCATTTTGCACTCCATGTTAAAAGTGACACTGAGCTAACAGCTGTAAACAAAATTATGTGCAATTTGCTTCTAAAGTGAGCTAAAAGTAACGGCTATCAAATATGAAATGGAAAAAGATAGTATTGACATAAGTCATTCAAAAACTCATAACTCTCTCTTTACTCTTTTACTGGTTTCAGTCATTTGACTGTGGCCATGCTGGAGCACCACCTTTAGTCGAGCAAATCACTCCCAGGACTTATTCTTTGTAAGCTTAGTACTTATTCTATTGGTCTCTTTTGCTGAACTAATAAGTTACGGGGACATAAACACTCCGGCATTGGTTGTCAAGCAATGTTGGTGTTGCCGGGTTATAATGCTAGTTTTTTTCAATATTTGTTTGATACCATTACATTACAAGTATTGCATCACCGTTTTGTACTGGTGCATCATCTTTGGGAGTAAAAGTTGGTCACCATAGTCGTTGATGAATTTGAGAAAGTTTAAAATATAGGTAATGGGCAGATCTTTTTCAAGAAATTTTTCCTCAGTTGTAATTGAGGTTGCTAACGAAATATCTAGATAATTTGTGGTGCTTATTCTTTTCTCTGTTGCATTGCACATCAACTTTTTCCCACATTAATATCCAATTTAATAATTTTCAATTTTCAAACAATGACGGCAGCATTGGGGCAAAACGAGTAATGACTAATTGCAATAATTTCTCCTCATTAACTTCACGATGTATAAATGTATCAGGAAGAAAGCCATTCCAGCAGATTGTAAAGAAGCTACAAAGAATATTTTATGTTAAGTTTTTTGATTTAGCCAAGTTTTGTTAACTTCATATCATATGCCATTTTTCCAAGATCTCTTTCATTTCACTTAGATATTTTTAATATTTGTTGAATTTCTGATCTTTCTGATGACTAAAAATGGATATTGGTGTGTATGATTGTTTTTGTTTTTTTTTTCAAATTTAATTTTGAAAAACTTAAGAGCCAAATCTACCATATTTTTTGTTACTCATTTTGCCCCATCCAAATTTGTCTTTTTTTATGTTCAAAGGGAACAGAGATAATTTTCTGTAATAGTATTCTGAATGTTATAGTGTTTTTAAAGCATTTAAAAAAAGATCATTTGCTTAGCTGATGTAGTTTTTGTAAAGTAGTGAACATTGGTAAGAACATATTTTTTCCCAAAGTCAAAAATGCAATAAATGTTACTCATTGTGCTCCCCACCCCTTACCTGAAACTGGGAAGTGGATTTTCAGAATAGCTATCCCATATCTGTTGGAATTTCCCTTTCTTTACACACATTGCAAAACAATGAAGTGAAGCATTTTTTCAAAGACAAAAAATTTTAAAATCCATATCTTTTAAATGTTTGTCTCTGAACCTCCCCACTTCCACTCACACATACATTATCATATCCTCTGGAACAGTAATGACCACCAGAAAGATGGTTCCCCCCCCCCTTCTTTTTTTTCCATAATTTTCGACCATTTTATCATATTCTACATTCTGAAACAATCATAACTAGCATTTAAAAAAAAAAAAATCCTACCCTCTTATCTTCCCTTCCATCATTGCACTTTTCACAATAAAGGAAAAATTTAACACCACAACCATGGTCTGTATGGAAGAAAAATAATTAAAATTTTGAAAAATGTATCTAAAAGCTACATTTTCACTCATTTATTTAAACTTTCTCTGCTAACTCGTCAAGTTCAATTAAATATAATTGATCAGTTTTGAGATTTAAATTTGCTAATTTTCCAAGAATTTGATTCCCATGCATGAGGGTCCCACTGAATTTGAAATACCCCGGGTTCTCTATGGTTTAAATCCAGTCCTGCTGTCTGTAGCCACTCTTCACTCTCCTGGCTGAGAAATAGCAGCCAAATCTTTGTCACATCACATCATCCAGTCACCTTAAATAATGATTTCCAATTTTAGCAGAAGGCCAGCAAATTCAGGGAGGGGGTAAGTTGATTACATTGACCCCCAGTACTCAAATGGTACTTATTTTATCGACCCTAAAAGGTTGAATGGCAAAGTCGACCCAGGCAGAATTTAAAGCCATCTTAACTAATAAGCAACACATTGGACATTTTAAATCATTGATGTATGAAAAAGCAGGATAGCCATGGCTGGAGAGGATGTATGAATGTCTTTAATAAGTTTGAGAGATGGTCTGACCTGGGGTTAAACAACAGCGACAGCATAAACAACCATCATTCAGCCAAGCTTCGGTTGTTGAATAATTTTACAAACGGAAATTCCATGACGTCAGCTCCAAGCATTCACCCCCCCTCTCTGTCTATCACTCTATCTATCTATCTATCTATCTATCTATCTATCTATCTATCTATCTGTCTATTTATTTATCTCTCTGTCCCTCTTTCTTTCCTCTCTCTATCCCCCTCAGTCTGTCTTTCCCTTGCTCCTTCTTCTTACTCTCTTTTCTCCTCTCTTTCCTTCTCTCTTCGTTTCTCTCTTCTGTCTTTCATAACATTCACTCATTCTTTACCTCATTTCCCTTCTTTCTTCATTCATTTTTTCTCCTTCATTTTTTTCTTCCTTTCCTTCATCTTCATCTTTGATTCATATTGTTTCTCTCTTCTTTCTATATCAACTTCTCTTTCATATTATTTCCTTTCAAATTTTCCTCTTTTTCATTCTATTATTCTCTCCTCTTCTTTCCTTCTGCTTCTTCCATCTTCTTTTCTTCTCTCTCTCTCTCTCTGATATCAATTTTACATTCTACCCCCACCTCCCACTTTCATTATATATATTCCTTAAGGCGGTGAGCTGGCAGAAGCATTAACACAGTGGGCGAAATGCTTAGTGGTATTTTGTTTGTCTTTACATTCTGAGTTCAAATTCCGCCAAGGTTGACTTTGCCTTTCATCCTTTCAGGGTCGATTAATTAAGTACCAGTTGTGCACTGGGGTCAACCTAATTGACTGGCTCCATCTCTCCCAAAATTTCGGGCCTTATGTCTAGAATACAAAAGAATATATGTATTCCTTCATTCTATTTCTCCTTCTCTTCTGCTTTCCACCTCATACTCCTTCTCTCAATCTCTCTTTCATTCTTTTATTCCCATCACTTTTTCTTTTTCAACCCCAACTTCTCCCTGCTTCTCTCTTTTATTCTTTTTCTTTCCATTTTCTTTTATTTCAGTCTTTCCTTCATTTTTCTGTCTTTCTACCTCCTCCTCTTCCTTCTCGATTTCCCTCTCTTTCTCTTCATCTCATTTGTTTTCTTTTTCTTCCTTTTCCTATTTCTCCTTCCCTTATTCTTATTTTCTCTCATTCTCTTCGCATTTTGCTCCACTATACATACATATATGGCATTCTACATATACACACACATGCACTGTGCACACAAACATGTTACACACACACACACACTCACACACACATAAATACAGTAGTAGTATTAGTAGCAGTAGCAGTAGTAGTTGTTGCTGTTGTTGTGCATACTAATGCTTCATTTAGTATTCATATATGCATTTCTTTGTGATAGTCATATAAAAATATCTCTGTGTTTTCATATATATATATATATATACACACATATATATATATATTCATACTCATACCCACATATGCGCTCACACACTGACGCAAGTTTATATTTCTGTTTGTGTGTCTGTCTGTCTATGTGTCTGCACGTCTGTCTCCTAGAGTTTGGATTTGTCCACTTCTTTGAACACAGCCTCCAATGGATGGTGGTGGTGGTGGTGATGGCAATGTTGATGGTGGTGGTGGTGATGGCAATGTTGATGGTGGTAGTGGTGATGGTAGTGGTGGTGGTGGAGAAAAGGGTTTAAATCCCAGAATTGCATCATTTTCAATTATTACTACCTCCTTACCATCATCATCACCATCACCATCATCCGCATCATCATCATCGCCATCATCATCATCATCATTACCAGCATGGTCATCTTTCTCCTCAACCTCAGTAAAATTTATGAAAACCAGACTACAGTGGTATATTAATTAACCTACCTAACTAGGTCTAACAATGACAGTTTTAAAACAGCAGCAAAAACTTGAAGGTGTAGGTGGCAGGGACCACATGATTTTGGTGTGTCCCAGTAATCTGAGGTTATGTGTGTAAGGTGTACTTCATCTCACCCTATGTAGTGTTTCTTATTTCGGACTAGAGAGCTTAGCTTGTTGTTGTTGTTATTATTATTATTATTATTATTATTGAGTGAGAGAGTAGTGTATGCCATCAAAGTGACACTGGGGTACAATATATGAAGCCCAGTATACCCATCATGACTACCCGTCTGATAAGGGTACACCAGGCACATGCATCACAACCATATAAGCGCGACATGGTGATCTCATATCAAGATAAACAGCGCATGAACTTGCAGGTGGGGCCCAGTTAGAATTTTCTTCTGGTCGAGTAACCCATCCTCCTCAAAAAGGTCCCTGAATAAGGGTTGTTTAAGGGTATTGAAGGAAACACCCATGTTTCCAGAGGTGAATTATTCAGACCCCAAAGAATTCCTCTCAACACACAGCTATGATCCTCCCCCACTATTTCTACTCGTGATCAGAGATGCACATATCGTCAGCCATTAAGGAACATGCCCAACTGGTTAAGGTCAAACAACTGACAAGCAAATCTGTGGTATTGAGCAGAATATTTGCTGTAGCCCATCTTTTATACCAAGACAAAACAATGTACATGATAACACTTCCAATCAGTTAAGATCAGAAGCCATGAGAGCCACTGCCTGGTACTGCATTAAGGCCTCTATTATTATTATTATTATTATTATTTTTATTGTGATGATGCATAGCTTAGTGGTTAGGGTGTTGCACTCATGATCTAGCAATTGTGATTTCAATTCCTAGACTGGATGGTGCGCTGTGTTCTTGAGCAAAACACTTCATCTCATGTTGCTCTGTGATTGCTTTCATACCTGATGTGTGGTACACCTGTGCACCTGTTCAGTCCACGTTGATTTGATGGAAAGACTGAGCTAATATCCAGCACATACATTTGATCACTATAAACAAATTATTTGTGCAGGTCGTTCGGTAAAAGCTGAACACTCTTATGTCATCTTTGATGCTAGAGTCCATTATTATTATTATTATTATTATTATTGAAATAAATAAGTACCAGTTGAACACTACACTCTGGGTTCAGATTCTACCAGGATCAACTTAGCCTCTCATCTTTTGGAGGTTGATGAAATAAGTACCAGTTGAACACTGGGGTCAATGTAATCAACTTATCCCCTCCCTGAAATTGCTGGCCTGTGCCAAAATTTGAAGCCATTATTATGACTTATTATTATTATTATCATTATTATTATTAGTAGTAGTAGTAGTAGTAGTAGTAGTAGTAATAGTAGTAGTGGAGTAGTATTATTGTCTTTCTACTTTCAATTTTGTTTCCATTTCTTGTCGAGTGTCTTCCCACTGTATACATTGGTAGGCCATTAAAATAAACACCCCAGATTATTTGTTTATGAAGTCAAATTATGTGATCAGAAAAAAAGGGAAAAAGAAAGAAAGAAAAAAGGAAAAGATAAAAATAGAGAAAAGAATGAAAAAAAGAAAACAAAAGAAATAGTGGTGAGGAAAGATAATTCACAGTGACAATGCTCTTCTCTATAATTGTGACATACCAGTTAAAACAATATTTTGCACTTCCTGCATGGATGGTAAGCCAGGTATCATCTTCAAATAATTTTCAGTTCCTCTTATTTTAGATCATGGTTGAGTCCATAAAATAGGATTTGACTACACCACCGTTTAGAGCACAGTTTAAGCTATCTTTTCATGGAAGAAGGTTTATGTTCCTATAACCTGTGTTAATTCTGTAACCCTTTAAAATGGAAGATAAGAAAGTTCATTTTCGGCACTTGATGCTTTGGGAACCAGACAAAAATTGCTGCAGCTTGGCTGGGATGTGTTACCCCACCCTCCATATTCACCAGATATTGCTCCTTCAGATTTCCACTTATTCAGGTCTCTGCAGAATAGTCTTAATGGTAAAACTTTCAATTCCTTGGATGACGTAAAAAGATACCTTGATGAATTCTTTGCCATGAAAGCACCTCAATTCTGGGAAGAGGGTATTTTCAAGTTAAAGGAAATATGAAAACGCATTGTGCAACAAAATGGTTCATATTTGGTTGATTAAAAATGTAATGGCAAGTATTTATTGACCTTTTTCTTTCCTTTAAAAATCGGCACGAACTTTCCGAACAACCCAATATTTTCTGAGCTTATCAAATTCTTTTGCTGAGATATTATGGTCACAACATATGCTCATGTCAATCAATAAACAGATTTTATTGTTTTGGTCTTTAACAACAATATCTGGTTCATTAGCTTTGATGGACCAGTCTGTACATACTGGAAAGTTCCAAAGAATCATTGCATTTTCTCCCTCAGTTACAGCCTCAGGGTGATGCTTATATCATTTGTCTGGAATTTTAATTTCATAATGCCAACATATTGACCAGTGTAGATATTGGCCAACTCTGTCATGTTTTAATTCATACTCTACAGGTGCTTAAACTTTTCATCCAGATTAAGTGGTCATTGTTGCAGTATCGGCATTTTGGGTCTACTCCATTTTTAATCACTTATTATTATTATTATTATTATTATTGTTATTGTTATTGTTATAATTATTCTTATAATAATAATAATAATAATAATAATAATAATAATAATAATAATATCATCACTGTTCAGTGTTTGGTAGATGAAGGCAAATATCTACACTTCTATGTTGCTGGAGTGTGTTCTGCTGTTGGGAGTATACAAACTCCTCCCCATACTGTATTGTGTTACTTTTTGTTTTTCCTTGAGGCGTGGTGATGTGTTTTGTTGTGTTACTGCTTGTATTGTGTTTTGGGTGTGTAATGCTTTGGTTTTCTAGCTTGCTGGTGGGAGTTTATTTCCCTGGGTAAATGCTGTATAGAGTGTCTTGTATTAGTGTGTTATTTTGTTTAGGTTTGATAGTGTCTTGCATAGGATGGGGGCTGTTCTTAACTGGGCTATATCATTATTAATGTTTTTGTTGTTGTTGTTGTTGTTGTTGTCGTTGTTGTTGTTATTATTATTGGGTGAGAGAGCAGTGTATGCCATCAAAGTGACACTGGGGTAAAATATACAAAGCCCAGTATACCCATCATGACTACCCATCTTATAAGGGTACACCAGGCATATGCATCACAATCATAAGAGCGCGACATGATGATCTCATATCAAGATAAACAGTGCATGACCTTGCAGGTGAGGCCCAGTTAGAATTTTCTTCTGGTCGAGTAACCCATCCTCCTCAAAAAGGTCCCTGAATAAGGGTTGTTTAAGGGTATTGAATGAAACACTCATGTTTCCAGAGGTGAATTATTCAGACCCAAAGAATCCCTCTCAACACATGGCTATGATGCTTCCCCACTACTTCTACTCGTGATCAGAGATGCACATATCATCAGCCACTAATAGACATGCTCAACTGGTTAAGGTCAAACATCTGACAAGCAAATCTGTGGTATTGAGCAGAATATTTGCTGTAGGCCATCTCTTATACCAAGACAAAACAATGTACATGATAACACTTCCAATCAGTTAAGATCAGAACCAAGAGAGCCACTGCCTAGTACTACATCAGGGCAGTTTATTATTATTATTATTATTATTATTATTATTATTATTATTATTATGAAAGACTCTCATATAATTCTTAATTACTGGTTATTCTTTAGCTGAAAGCAGGCAATGACAAATTACCAAAGGTTTCGAGTAGTGCCTTCTCCTGTGACTCAATACTCTCTTTAGAATGTGAGCTGTACTTAACAATTCTGGCTTCTGGATCACTTCAAGCCTGACAGCAGCTCCAATATTCTTAATATTCTTTTCAAAGCCCTTGGAAACTGCTCCTAATGCTCCAATTACCACCGGTATCACCATTACTTTCTTCATGCCCCATAACTTTCCTATTTCATCCTGCAGTGGATGGTATTTCTCAGTCTTTTCTGCTTCCTTACATTTCACCCTCGATTTTCCTGGTATTGCAACATCTGTTATCTTTACTTCTTTTTCATTTTTATGGACGAGCATGATATCTGGTCATCTTGCCTCTATGACTTGGTTGCACTGTGTGTTAAAATCCCAGGGTATTTTGTAATGTTCATTTTCCATTACTCCTTCTGGCTTGTGCTCATATCATTGTTCAGGTCTCTTGAGGTTTGCTTTACCACACAACAGCCAGTGGACATATCTGGCCACATGTCTCCTTTTGTATTCGCATTGTGCGAGCTTACAGCACTCACTAACAATATGGCTTATACTTTCTCCCTTCTCAGAGCACATCCTACACTGTGATGAGTCAGTGCTTTTATCAATGTGATATCTGGAGTAATTTGTTCTGAGAACTTGTTCCTGAGCACTGCACACTAATGCTTCAGTGGGCCCTTTTAAGTCACCTTTCTGCAGTCATTGCCAGGTTCTATTCCAATTAATCTCATCTTTATTCTTCAAGAACTGACTGTGCATTTTCTTTTCCTGCCAAATTTTCTTCATCTTTTCTGTCTGATCTTTCTTAAATCATATTGGATTTACGGTTTTGTTCACTTTTAAGGTTCCCTGCATTTTCACTGCTTCAATCATTTCTTCTTTACTCTCTTCCACATACCAAACCAGGCTATTCTCCTCTTCCCTTACACAACCTTCACAACACACCAATCCCCGTCCTCCTTCTTTCCTCTTTACATACAATCTTGACACATCACTCTAGGAGTGTAGTTCCTTGTTCATTGTCATTAATTTACGTGTTCTCCTATCTAGCTCTTGTGATTCCTGCTCCTTCCAAGATACGATTCCTACCCCATGTCTCATCAAAGCAATCGTCCACATGTTCGTTCTAATCTTATAGCGACCATCTTGTGTTCATTCATCTTATCTTTTCCAATGATACCTAGATACTTATATCGTTCCTCTGTGGGACCCCTGACAGCAGACCACTGCCTGATCTCAGAGAATCTACCAGAGCAAGCAAGACTGAGCACTTGGAGAAGTAAAACATTAATAATAATAATCAGCAAAAGCCATGGTCTTGTAACTGAATTACCAAAAGTTCATATTATAGAGTAATTTTATAATGCATTCTTTCTCTGTACCAGCAACTGCAGCACTGTACACCTTGGAGTACAAGCAGTGGTGTGCTTCAGTTTTCAATCTGTTTTTTTTATTGTATTAAAAGTACTCAATGCAATGTGTGTGCAGTATCATATTCTGTATGATGTGTGTGTGTGTGTATGGATGGATAGATATAGGTGCAGGCATGGCTGTGTGGTAAGAAGCAATGCTTAGTGGTATTTCGTCTGCCGCTAGGTTCTGAGTTCAAATTCCACCAAGGTCGACTTTGCCATTCATCCTTTCAGGGTCGATAAATTAAGTACCAGTTATGCACTGGGGACGATGTAATTGACTTAATCTCTTTGTCCTTGTTTGTCCCCTCTATGTTTAGCCCCTTGTGGGTAAGAATGAAATGAGAAGCTTGTTTCCCAACTACATGATTCTGGGTTCAGTTCTACTGCATGGCACCTTAGGTATGTGTCTTCTACTCTAGCCTTGGACTGATCAAAGCCGTCTGAGTAAATTTGGTAGATGGAAACTATATATATACTCTGTGCTTGAGGAGACCTATTGAGTCAAGTACATCAACATGAAAATAAAAATCAAATGGCATCCATGCCAGTGGCATGTAAAAAGCAGCATTGCCAGCCCCCTCTGGCCCCTGTGCCAGTGGCACGTAAAAAGCACCCCCTATACTCACGGAGTGGTTGGCATTAGGAAGGGCATCCAGCTGTAGAAACACTGCCAGATGAGAATGGAGCCTGGTGCAGCCTCCTGGCTTCCCAGACCTCGGTTGAACCGTCCAATTCATGCCAGCATGGAAAACGGACGTTAAACACATGATGATGATGATGATGATGATATACATCAGGCTTCTTTCAGTTTCCGTCTACCAAATTCACTCACAAGGTTTTGGTTGGCCTGAGGCTATAGTAGAAGACACTCGCCCAAAGTGCCACGCAGTGAGACTGAACCCTGAACCATGTGGTTGGGAAGCAAGCTTCTTACCGCACAGCCACACCTGTGCCTATATATAAAATGTCTAATCACATCCTATTTCTGTGTTGTGAATGAAGTTGCTGGGGTTTCTATTCAATATCCATCTGAACTGTTATTTTAGTCATTCCCAAAGACTCTAATTTTTTATAGAAAATTATTTCAGACATTTCACCTCCACTGTAACCATGACCACCACCATTTTGGTTATCTTTATTTCCAGATCTTTTTGTTTGGAGAATTACTTTTGGAGATGCATAACTATCTGTTAGAGCACACGTCCTTTAACCCTTTCGTTACTGTATTTATTTTGAGATGTTCTGTGTTTCTTTCAATTATTTTAAATATAACAAATAATTTAGTAAAACAACTTAGTTATCATTAAGCTAGTATTAGGAATATAGATTGCTACAAAGTTTGGTGGTATATTTTGATGCAAAACTTATGAAAACAAGACATTTGTACTACAGAGCCAGAGCCGGTTTTGGCCGGGTTGGTAACGAAAGGGTTAAGGAAGCACATAAGATTGGAATGAAACATTATTTGTATGATGATGATAATGATCACTTATAACCATCATGTGTTGTCTAGACAAGTGTACACACACACACACACACAAACGTTCATACAGACATATATATACACAACAGGATTCCACACAGTTTCCATGTATGAAATCCACTTGAAACGCATTGGTCAACCTGTGCCTATGGTATCAGAGAATGTAGAAAATTATTGCCTCCCCTATATTCATCATCATCATCATCATTTAATGTCCACTTTCCACTTGCATGGGTTGGACGAGACATGTTGCGAGAGATTCTTCTACAGATGGATGCCCTTCCTGTCACCAACCTTCACCTGTTTCCAGTCAAAGTAATATTCCTCTATGGCTAAACAGGGGTTTCCATTCCCCACCCACCTGAAATGTTATTTTAATCATTCCCAAAAGCCCTTGTTATTACAGACAATTACTTCAGACTCACCACCACCACCAATGCCACCACCATTTTGGTTATCTCTATTTCCAGATCTTTCTATTTGGAGAATTACTTTCAGAGATATGTTACCATTTGTTAGAACACACATCCATTGAAGAAGCACATCTATCTTTGGTACTCCTAGTAGTACGTATGTTCCTTGATAACACTATCTGGCAGATTGATCTGGATTTTCTTTCGAATGAATAATCTTACACCAAAATATGGACATTTTGGAAGTTTCTGACATTTTTCTGCTCCATCTTCCTCTACCTTGTTCTGTTGAAGTTCTTATATTGTTGTTAGTATTATCAAATATTTCTTATACTATGATACATTATTACTTTGAATCTCGTACCCCACACCCCTAACTGACGTCTCTGTGGCAAATACAAGAAATCATTATCACCACCACCACCATCATCATCATCATCATCATCATCATCATTATAGTTCACGTTAGCAACAGCGCTGGTGGTGGTGGTGATGGTGGTAGCAGTAGAGGAAGCTGTAGAAATATTGCTGTCAAATCTACCCGTTATCTACCCGGATACATGACAGCTTAACTGAAGAAGCTGTGGTGTTTATATGTATATATATAGAGAGATTATTTCTGGTTGTATGGTCTTTAATTCTTAAATGATAACAACACACACACAGACTTGCTGTTTGCATCCTACCAAACATATATATACACACATACACATGCACACATAAAGCTTCTTATAAATGCTTGTGTAAGCAGCACCCATACACATACACGTGTCTGTGTGTCTATTGTGTCTATTTATGTTATATATTATATATATATATATAACATATATATATGTATATATATATAAAATATGTATGTATATATATGTATATATATGTATATATATAGTGAAGTATAGAGAGAGATATGTAACTTCGAGGAATATCTAAAAGCCATTTGAAACATTACCTGATACAGAACTCTTTAAGGATTTTAGCATTAAATATTTTTTAAATGTTTCTTTGTATTTATTATTGGTTTGTGTGTGTGTGTGTGCTCACAAGTATATGTATATGTATAGGTAGATGAGTGTGTGTATGTTTTTACACATACACAAATGCATGTGTATATATATTTATAGTGTGTGTGTGTGTGTGTGTGTGTATGTATATGCTCTCAAGTATTTGCATATACCTATTTATATGTATAAGTAGATGTTTGTGAGTGTGTATACCGACACACACAGAAACACACACACAAATGTATGCGTATATATGGCTGCCTCAGACAAACTTTTACAAAGGCTTTCTGTCCCTATCTCATTTGATTGTTACATGTAGATATCCTTCGAGAGAATTTTAAGGTGGGGCATTTAAGCTTATGACGTCGCATGATCCTCATCATCAGCATCCTCCACTTTGTCACCATCCTCCCTCCTCCCCTTCCTCCTCTCCTCCTCCTCATCATCAACATCGTCATCATTATCTCCATCATCAACATAACATTGTCTCAGATTTTATACTTTCTTTGTTACACATAAAAATTATCAGCATTGACATCTTCTAATTGGTCTCATGTGATACTTTTATTGGTGTGTGTGTGTGTGTGTGTAACAAGTCCCTCCACACACACACACACACACACACACACCATCATCATCGTCATCGTTTAACGTCCATTTTCCATGCTGGCATGGGTTGGATGGTTTGACTGAGGTCTGGAGAACCAGCGGCTGCACCAGGCACCAATTTGATCTGGTAATGTTTCTACAGCGTAGTGGGTGCTTTTTATGTACCACCATCACAGGAGTCATTCAAGAAGGTCTGCCATTGATCATGTTCGGATGGTGCTTTTTACGTGCCACCAGCACGGCAACCAGTCAGGGAGTACTGGCATTGGTCACATCATGCAGTCTACCTTTCATCCTGAACGAGAGGCCCTTAGTTTGCCCAGGCTATTCTTATTCTAGCTGCTACACTCTCAGAGCAACCACACCCACTACAGACTTGGTCGTCTAGGTAGCGAAATTTATCAACTACTTCTAGTTTTTCTCCCTGGCATGTGATGGAATCGGTTTTCTGTATATCTTCAGTGTTTATTTCCCCTGTGCAACTGCCACACACAAAAACTATCTTCCTAGTTTGCCTTCCTTTGATATTGCTACCAGGGCACTGTTGATTCAGGTAGCTGGGACCTCAATTGGGTCAACCTTCAGTGGGCTCTCCTCCTCCCATTCATTCTCTACATTTAGCAATCTTTCATAATGGCATCATGCACACATGCATCTATCTATCTATCTATCTAACTTTTTGTCTGTTTGTCTGTCTATCTATCTATCTATCTATCTATCTATCTATCTATCTATCTATCTATCTATCTATCTATCTATCTATGTATCTGTGTGTGTGTGTGTTTATATATATATATATATATATATATATATATATATATATATATATATATATATACACTCTTTACTCTTTCACTGGTTTCAATCATTTGACTGCGGCCATGCTGGAGCACTGCCTTTAGTTGAGAAAATCAAAGTAACACACCAGCATTGGTTGTCAAGTGATGCTGCGGGGGACAAACACAGACCCACAAACGTATACACACACACATATATACATACATACATATATATATATACGACAGGCTTCTTTCAGTTTCCTTCTACCAAATCGACTCACAAGGCTTTGGTCGGCCCAAGGCTATAGCAGAAGACACTCACCCAAGTTGCCACGCAGTGGGACTAAACTCGGAACCATGTGGTTGGTTAGCAAGCTACTTACCACACAACCACTTGTAGATAAACATTTCACATGCATATATAGATACAAGCAATTATTTAACAGGCACAACCTAAGGGTCTCCTCTAGTTGTGCACCTAATGTAAAAAGCATTTTAACAAGCACCCACAATACAAGGGAGGAGGCAGGTTGTTCTTGCAGGCTATAAATTAACTGTCCACTAGGAAGCCGATGCAAGGCTGAAGGAGTCATCTATGAAGCTATGATGACACCTAGACCTGCTATCCACATTAGCAGCAATGTACCATCCAACAACAGTATTAGCAGATTAACCAGATCAAATGCCAGTACAATCATTACAGCCTGAGATGATGACCAGTCCAAGACCAGCATCACAGAGGATGTAACCAATAACCTCAGCACCACTGCCACAGATGCTGAACAAACCATTATCATAGACACAGATAGAGTGACCAAACCTGCACCATATGGTACCACAAGTACAATCGCCGTACCTAGAGATGATGACCAATCCAGGAGCAACAACACAGAGGAGGTATCCAGCATTCTCACTAACACCACCACAGATGATGACCAAGCAATTATCATTGACACTGATGGGATGACCAGCCGCACACTATATGTTACCACCAGCCAAACCAGCACTAATGCTGGCAGCTACATTACCAACCATATGACCAGAAAAACTGCTGGATCATCACACCATATAGATAGCATCAGCAACGGTGTTAACAGCAGCATCCCCAGGCCTGGAGCCTAGCAAAGATATACCAGGAGTGTGAATATAGCCATATCTCAGGTTTATGAATATATCGGATCAGCTAGGACATCTTTCAAATGACGCTTCTGCAACCACCAGTCACCCTTTGGTTTGTTGACTTTAACCCTATTTTTCAAGTATCCATGATTGAGACCTTTTTGCACCCAGCCATTCAAAGCAGACCTCACACATGGTTCCAGCAAAATGGGGCAACTGCTCATATTTTGAGAGAAACAATGCAGTTGCTACAGCAGTGCTTTGGAGAGAGAATAATCTCCCACTTCCAGCAATGTCAACTGGCCTTCCCCAGACTTGACTGGCCCAGATTTTTTCTTGTAGGGATGCCTTAAAGAGAGGGTTTACATCAACAAACCAGAGACCCTGGTGCAACTGAAGAAGAACATCAATAGAGAAATCAGAGAAGTGGTGTCTGAAACTCTTGAGGGTGTTATGATGCAAGTTTTGGAAAGAGCATAACGGGCATGTGTAGCTGAAAATGACTGCCACATTTAAGCAATGTCATCTTTCAAATGTGATGTAGGGGTGTTGGAAAATTTGACTTGTGAATATTAATTTCCATTCTGTCCTTTATATTGTATCAAAATTCCCTGCATTTATTTGTAAAGTTAAGGAAGTTATTAAAAATTGAAACCCATCAGTGACTTTTGGGACACCCTATATATATATACTCTTTATATAAAAGCAACAGAAATATAACAAAAGCTGTTACTCAGAGTTTCACGTTCCCGTTCATTGGACATTTGTTATATTTCTGATGCTTTTAAATAAAGCGTATTACTCTACCTCTGGTATTTGTGTACTCTTTTTTCCACCTTGTTTCACATTTATGTGCTTTCTCTGGTATATATATATATATATAGATAGATAATTAAAATTTAAATAATGAGGGAGATAAATTTAATTAATATCAATTTAAAACCAGTAGCCTAGCATACAAAAATCTGAAAAATCAGAGAAAATTCTAATACATGTGTATATTTAAAGGGCAGAACCACTAGGTTGTCAGCCGTATGCTAGAAGGTGATCTACTTCTAGCATACAGCTGACCACCTAGTGGTTCTGCCCTTTAAATATATATATATAAATATATGTATGTATGCATGCATGTATGTATATATGTATACTAAGGTGGCAAACTGGTAGAATCATATGCACACCAGGCAAAATTGTTTGTGGCATTTCGTTCATCTTTATGTAGTGAGTTCAAATGCTATTGAGGTCAACTTTGCCATTTATTTTTCTGGAGTCGATAAAATAAATACCAGTTAAATACTGGGGAGGGGTCAATATAATCAATTTCTCCCCTACACCTGAACTTGCTAGCCTTGTGCCACACACGCATATTTATATATATATATATATAGGTGCCCCAGCATGGCCACAGCTCATTAGCTGAAACTGGAAAAATCAAAATCAAATCATATATAAATAAATTTATATAAATAAGGATAAGATTGTTAATTTAATTATCGATCTTATCAAGTCGCCAGCATGGGAATAAAAACCTTCAAAGGTAATAATTATTATTAAAATTATAATTTAGGGTATCTCTTAGATACCCTAAATTATAATATATATATAAATATTTGTGAGTAATGTAAAATTCTGGAATTTCCTGGAAACTAACGATAGTTTGTGGTACTACTAACTTATGCATACAGACACACAGACACACTGCACACACACGCTTCTGCGACACTGCTGTCAACACCAACTGCACATCTGTGCACAATTTTGTCGCAGTAATATCCATTGCACAGATGCAACATGCAGGTGTCGTGCACTTACGTGACACTTACAGATGCAGACTTGACACACATTAAGTTGGCACGCACAGATGTGTGCGCAAAAACTAATGCAGTTAGTTACATCGATTCTGCGCTGTGCAACGACAGTAACTGCATTGAGAATGTCAGCTGTAATGATGATGAGATTGTCATCGTGGTTGTCATCGCGTATGTTCAACGATGCTGCCACCACCACCATCATCATCATCACTATCATCATCATGATGACAACGACCACCACCACCACCTCCATCATCATCGTTCACCATGGCCATCATCACCACCACCACCACCACCACCACCACGCCACCAACACCATCGTCACTAATACAGCCTCAGTCATCATCATTATCATAAGCACCACCATAATCACTACCACCACCCTCATCATCATCATCATCACCACCACCTCCATTATGACCATCATTGTCATCATGATCAACATCATCATCACCCCCCCCCCACACCACCAACACTATCATCGCCAGCACAGCCACCATCTTCATTATTATCACCATCGCCACTACCATCAACACCACCATCATCATCATCATCATCCTCATCAGCAGCACCACCACCACCACCATGATCACCATAAACACTAATACCACAACCATCATCGTCATCATCATCATCTTCAACTAAAGTGATGACAGTGACACACTGGTAGAAAGGGGTGGGGGTGAGTGATGGGGCCAACAACTCCAGCAGAGCTTAATGATAATAGCAATGTGAGGCAAGTAAAGGGGATGACATCACATCATCAACATCACCATCATCATCATCATCATTGTCACTACCACTGTCATTGGTCATCACCATCATCATCGTTGTCATCAATATCATCAAGAGTGACATAAAGACAGAGAGGGAGGTTGGAGGGGGAGAATCAGCAATTGATATAACCACAACAACAACAGCAGCGTTTGGGCGTCATTTGGAGACATCGTCATCATCATCGTCATCACCATCATAAAGAACAGTGACAAGTGCAATAGCACAACTGCAACATCAACAGCAACAACAACAAGAACTAGTGTCATGGTAATGAAACAAAACAATAGCAAGAAATAAGTTAAGTGCATCGACAGCAGCATCAACAACATAAACTACTCCCCCACCCACCACCACTACCACCACTTCCGCCGCTGCCATCACCACCTCCACCCCTACCACTACCATCATCGGCTCCTGTCAACAACAGTAACATCAACAATAATAACATACAGAGTAGAATAGCAAAACTGTTGACGACATTTACGGCAATTTAAGTAAACGTGATGTTGATGACGATAATGATGAGGATGATGACGATGATGATGACGATGACGGTGGTGGTTGCAGTGATGAACATGATGAATGTGTTGTGACCGCGATGACTACGACGATGATGATGATGACAGTAATACAATTATGGTTTCCCTTCTGTGTTCACAGTGTTGTGCTGGGGAATTGTTTTCTCACTTCACCAAATCCTGGGTGGCAGAGGGGCCAGAACAATATCAAACAATACACCTTCCTTCCTTCCTTTATAATCACCAGCTTTTTTGTCTCTCCAAAACTCCACCCCTTTCAGGGTATTATGTTGTTTAAATTTTGTTGTCAGTTGTTATTGGTTTTTTTTTATTGTCCACAGACTTTTTTTTTTTTGTGCGTGTGCTAAGTCCCACTTGTCCTTTGATTTGTATCATCATTTTTTCGTTTTGTAATTGGCCCTTGTGTAATTGGCCCTGGAGTGAATGTAATTAACATACGGGCTTCCCTGAAATTGCTGACCTTGTGCCAAAATTAGAAACCATTATTATTATTATTATTATTATTATATTATTATTATTATTATTAACATGATTATTGTTGTTCTTATTAAGGTGGTGAGCAGGCAGAATCATTAGCATGCTGGACAAAATGCTTAATGATATTTCGCCTGTCGCTATGTTCTGAGTTCAAATTACACCGAGGTCAACTTTGCCTTTCATCCTTTCGAGGTCAATAAATTAAGTACCAGTTACACACTGAGGGATCAATGTAATCAACTAGTCCTCTCCTTCAAAAATATCAGGCCTTGTGCCTACAGTAGAAAGGATTATTTATTATTATTATTATTATTATCATTATTATTATTATTATTAGTAGTAGTAGTAGTAGTAGTAGTAGAAGTAGTAGTAGTAGTAGTAGTAGTAGTAGTAGTAGTAGTAGTGGAAGTGGTGGTGGTGGTGGTATTCAAAGGCGGTGAGCTGACAGAATTGTTAGCATGCCAGGCAAAATGTTTCAAGGTATTTCGTGTTCTGAGTTCAAATTCCGCTGCGGTCGACTTTACCTATCATCATTTTGGTGTCAATAAATAAAGTACCAGTGGCATAGTGGGGTTCAATGTAATTCACTAGATCTCTCCACCAAAATTTCAGGCCTTGTGCCTTTAGTGAAAAGATTATTGTCATCATCATCATCATCATATTTTGTAATGTCTAATCTTACATTTGTTGGCCCTTGTGGCTAATAGAGAAAGGATTATTATTATTAATATTTGCCTTTCATCCTTTCAGGATCAATAAATTGAGTACCAGTTGCATACTGGGATCGATCTAAAAATTTCGGGCCTTGTGCCTAGAGTAGAATAGAAAAGGTTGTTGTTGTTGTTGTTGTTATTAAGGTGGTGAGCTGGTAGAATTGTTAGCATGCTGGACAAAATGCTTGATGGTATTTCGCCCGTCGTTATGTTCTGAGTTCAAATTACACCGAGGTCGACTTTGCCATTCGTCCTTTAGGGGTCAATAAATTAAGTACCAGTTGCGTACTGAGATCGATCTAAAAATTTCGGGCCTTGTGCCTAGAGAAGAATAGAAAAGCTTATTGTTATCATTATTATTATCATTTCCTTATTTGCTGATATCTCTGTGACAGCACTCGCCACCACCACCATACATACACCTTTTATGGACCCTATCTTTCCAACAGCCCCTACATCCATTGTTCTCCAGCCTCCACCACACCTTTTCATCTTTCTTTTTCTTGTTCAACTTTTAATCAGACTTACATCTGCATCACTCTTCTTTCTTTTAGTCTCCACCGCATTCTACTTCTTCTTCTTCTTCTCCTTCTTCTCCTTCTTCTTCTCCTTCTTCTTCTTCTCCTCCTTCTTCTTCTTCTTCTCCTTCTTCTTCTTTTTTCTCCTTCTCTCCTTCTTCTCCTCTCCTTCTTCTTTTATTTCTTCTTCTTCTCCTTCTTCTTCTTCTTCTCATTCTTCTTTCCTTCTCCTTCTTCTTCTTCTTCTTTTTCATCTCTTCTTCTTCTCCTCTTCTTCTATTCTCCTTCTTCTTCTTCTCCTTCTCCCTCTTCTTCTTCTTCTTCTCTTTCTCCTTCTCCTTCTTCTACTTTTTTCTTCTCCTTCATCTGCTTCTTCTTCTTCTTCTCCTCCTCCCCTTCTCCTTCTTCTCCTCCTTCTCCTTCTCCACCTCCTCCTTCTCCTCCCTCCTCACTTTCTTCAACATTGCTATTGTTGTTGCTGTCATAATCCTTTATCCTCTTCCTCCTCCTCCTCCACATTCCTTTTGTTGTATTTACTCTTAATGTTATTCTCCTTGTTGCTGTTGTCATCGTCGTCGTTGCTCGTTGCTGTTATGCATGGCTGCACACAGTTGCACACAGGTTTCCATACAGTGTTGCTGCCATTACTGCAGCATCTGTGGCAGTTGGCAGCAGGAGGGAGGGGAAGAGGAGGAGGTGGGGGTGGGGGTGGAGTGGAGGAGAAGGTGGGGGCATTCCCCAAGGAACTGTAGTAGTAGTATTAGCAGCAGTAGTGGTGGGAGTAGTGGTGGTAGTGGTGGCGGTGTGGCATTGCTCAATGACAGTACAGGTGCATTGTTTGGTGAAGTGCAGTGTGGTGGGTGTGTATGATATACATATACATATACATATATATATAAATATATATATATATACATACATGCATGCATATATATGAATATATATATATAAATACATACATATACAAATATATATATATACATATATATATATATATATATATATATTATATATATAGATAGATAGATAGATAGATAGAGTTTATACAAACAGGCACATATATACATATATATATATATATATATGTATGTACACACACACACGTGCACACAAATACTCATACATATATTACTTATAGTTCTGCAAATGTGTATGTTTATGTATGCGTGTGTGTGAATGTGTATATAATATATATATGTATATATATATCTATGTATATATATATATAATATGTATATATGTATATATATATGTTATATATATATATATATATGTATATATATATTAGGTATATATATATGTATATATATAATAATATATATATTATATATATATATATGTTTATATATGTATCTATGATGTGTGCGTGTGTGTGAATGATTGTCCGTTACAATTATTACATATATGTTTACAACTGATAGAAAGCACAATCAATGCAAAGT
>NW_021833185.1:0-10000 GCF_006345805.1 Octopus sinensis
GCTACTTACCACACAGCCACTCCTACTCCTAAATTTCGATAAAATTTATTTGTAAAATAGAGGAACGTCTTATGCAAGAGTGAGGCGTATGCATCTGTAAATACAGTTTTTCAAAATTAAATGAATCACGCAAGCAGTATCTATCATTATGAAAATGGTCCAGAAAGGGTTAACATTTATTGAAAGTTAGGCCGTACACTTAGAGAAAAGTTATTATATCACATACAAAAGAGTTTCTTTTTCCAGTACGGTGTTGGGACATGCTGGAAATAATCAGTATTCGGTCGATTAGTTTCTGCAGGCAGAACTTCTTCAGTAGTCACGTCTTCTCTACAGTTTTTGAAGAATATTCACTATTATTAGAGAAAATACTGGTGCTGACCTTTTTAGAAAGAAAGAAAGAAAAAAAGACATGAAAATCTGTGTAATTTGTAAAGAGAAGTCTGACATTTTGGCAGTTCATTGACATGCGTATTTTGCATTTTTGGTTATGTTTTTTTTTATTGCTTTTTGTATAATTTGTCCTGACATTCAGTTAACAAGGAGATAAGATTAGCATCTGCATCCACACTCACATACTGTTGCACAGAAAACAAGCAATCATGCGCACAAACACAAACACGAACATACATACATGTTTATATGTGTATATAGATGTATATTTATCTCCCGCTCTCTCGTTCTCTACGTCCATCTCTCTGTCTCTCTTTCTTTCCATCTCTCTCTCTTTGCGCAATTTATATGTGAAATATATATATATATATATATATATATATAAAACATGTTATTTACAAAATTGTATCATACTATATACCACAAACTTATATCATCTATATACCGTAGTGGATTTTATATATATATATATATACACAAATATGTGTGTGTGTGTTTGCTTGTATCTGACTATGAACAATGGATATAAGTTAATAAATATTGGAAGAACTCAATTGAAATAAAGAGTGACAGATTTATCTATCACATCAACCAACCATCATCACTACATCTATCTATCATCTATCTATCTATCTATCTATCTATCTATCTTCTATCTATCTATCTATCTATCTATCTATCTATCTATCTCTACTATCTATCTATCTACTATCTATTCTATCTATCTATCTACTATCTATCTATCTATCTATCTAATCTATCTATCTATCTATCTATCTAATCTATCTATCTATCTATCTATATCTATCATATCTATCTATCTATCTATCTATCTTATCTATCTCGTATCTATCTCTCTCTCTCTCTCTCTCATATCTCTCTCTATCTCTCTCTCTATCTTCTATCTTCTCTATCTATCATCTATATATATATCTATATATATATATATATATATATATATATATCTATACTAGTTATCGCCAAGAGCTAATATGGCAGTCCAGAAAAATATGACGAATGCTGCCGTTGATAAGCTCCAAGAGGCAATCGCCTCTAGCTCGTTATGTCACACAAACCTGTGTCCATTATAACCTTCGAACAGGGGAGGTCAGCTGCTTCCCCTTTCTGGTCTGGCATCTACAGACTAGTTTCAGGGTATTTGCCCCTTATCAATGTAGAGTAGCGCTACTCTACAGCAGGCGTGGCTACTGGCCGTCTGTTCGAAGGATTTTTAACTGAAATTCAATGGAATACATCCACTGGTTTTCAAATATATATATATATATATATATATATATATATATATATATATAATACATAACCAAAAAATAAGCAACAAGAATGGATCCGGTAATTTAGTACAATTGTTTCATACTATAACAATCTATTAAAGCTGCAAATATTACAGCAAATATAATATGTCAAGTAATCTTCAGCTAATTTCATATAGGTTTTCCAATAATGTAAAGTTCTCAATCAATTAACTTTACATTATTGGAAAACCTATATGCAATTAGCTGAAGATTACTTGACATATTATATTTGCTGTAATATTTGCAGCTTTAATAAATTGTTATAGTATGAAACAATTGTACTAATTTACCGGATCCATTCTTGTTGCCTATTTTTAGGTTATAATCACACCACATAATTTTATGGATAATACCATAAAAAATCCTGGTGCATCTAAATTAAGTACCATATTCATTTGAATCTAAATTGTTTTGCTGAACTTATATATATATATATATATATATAATATGAGGAAATATTATTCCAAACTTACAGGGAAGAAGAAGAAGAAGAAGAAGAAGAAGAAGAAGAAGAAGAAGAAGAAGAAGAAGAAGAAGAAGTTTTGCGTTAGCAGTTTTCGATTAGTCTTTAATTGTTCAATTTGTACTAGATTATAGGTGTTAAAAATTTGGTCAAGCTGAGGAGTATATATATTACTGAGAACCAAAAATATTATATAAAAATGTATAGTTATTTTGATTCAAAGAACACGAACAACACAAAAATGAGATACAAGAGATAAGACAAAATGTTAGGGCATTGAGAGAATAAGAAAAGAAAGCAAATATTAAAAGAAGTCATATAGAAAGAAGAAAGTAAAATGGATAGTGAGAAGTGGATACAATTAACTTTATGGGAAACATGTTTATTGGTGAGGAGTGTGAAAACGAATAAGATACTGTAAGATTAGTAACGATGTATGACGTGACAAAATATAGGGAGGAAGAATCAGAGGAAGACGATAGGAGATAATTTCTTGTTTATATCGTGTTCAATACAAAGAAGAAGTAGAAAGAGGGCGTGTTTTTAGGAAAGATGGTGAAGGAATAAATATATATATACTTAGTAGAGAGGCGTGTAAAATCAAGTAAGTATTATGTTTATGATGAAGTGAATTTGCAAGTTGAGGGGAAAAAGATGGGAAAAGGTATAAATGAAAGAGGAAAAGAGAGACGAAGTCCTATAAAACGAGAAAATACTGGGACGGAGAAATGCGTATGTATATGTATGTATAGTTGTATGCATGTATACGTACGTGTATATATGCATATATATACATATATACATGCATATATATATATATATATATATATATATATATATATATATATATATATATATACATGCATACATACATATATATATATACACATAATACATATATATATATATGTTATATATATACATCATATATATATATATGTATATCTATATGCAGATATATATACGGACATGAGACATATATGTATGTATCTATATATACACACAGACACACACTTATATATGTATATATATGTGTGTGTGTGTATATATATTTATGCATCCGCAAATATGTATATATGTACATATATACGCATCATATATATATATATGTATGTGTGTATTTGTGTTTGTGTGCGTGTGTGTGTGTATTAATGTACGAAGAGAGAGGGGGAGAAGAGAGACGTTATATATAATGCATATGAAAGTGCAGAGAAAACAGTTTATCGTTGCCGAAATGAAATATTAAAATGCAATAAAATGTGAATAGATGTGTACGAGAACCTCTACAGAACTTCAAGTTCATTTTCCACTTATGGTAAAAGTTGGCTTTTCATAGTTCACTTTTTTTTTTAGTTATGAACAGCGACAGACTGACAGACAGACCGTCATACAACCTAACAGACAGTCAGACAGAGATAAGCTGAGCCACAGAGAGGGGGAGGAAAGACTGCAAGAAAGAGAGAGGAGAGAGAGAGAGAGAGATAAAGAAAAGGGAACATATTTAATCGGTTTTACGAAATGTAGAGATAGAAAACCAGGAACAAAATGGAAGAAAAAGAAAGGAATATAAAACATATATACATACGTTATTGTATGTATATATATATATATATATATATATATGTGTGTGTGTGGTGTGTGTGTGTGTGTGTGTGTGTGGTGTGTATGTGTATATATATATATATATATGTATATATATGTATATATATATGTGTGTGTGTGCGTGTGTGTATAAATACATATGTCTTCATACATCTGTATATACGTATATCTATAATATATATATATATATATATATACACACACACAGACATATACACGCATAGAGAAAGCTTTATGCATCTGTGATGGTGTATTGCAGTTTTATCCTGACTCTTAAAGGCATGTATTTATTTTGGTAGCAGCGTATAATGTGGTGTACACAAGCTTAATATTATGCAGAATACACAGATTCACAGAGCTACTTTAGCTCATGCCTTTGATGAAACATATGTATATATATGTATATGCATGTAGGTATGGATGAACATAAATATATATATATATATGTGTATGTGTGTATATATATATATAATATATGTATGTATGTGTGTGTGTGTATGTATCAATGTATAGATGGATATATTTATGAAAGTGTATGTGTATTAATATATGTCTATATGCGAATTAAAATTTTTGTATGTATGTATGTATGTATGTATGTTTGTAGGTTCGTATGTATGTAAGTACTATGTACGTACGTATGTACGTATGTATGTATATATGTATGTGTGTATGTATCTATAAATCAATGTATATACCTATACATGTATCTATGTCTGTTTAATGGTAACTATGTATGCATAAATGTATATATTTATGAATGTGTATGGTATTAATATATCTGTCTATATGCGAATTAAAATGCTTGTATATATGTATGTATGTTCGTATGTAAGTACTATGTACGTATGTATGTATGTATGTATGTATGTATGTATGTATGTATGTATGAATGTATGTATGTATGTATGTATATATTTATGTATGTATGTATGTATGTACATATATATATATGTATGTATGTATGTATGTACGTATCTATAAATCAATTTATATACCTATACACGTATCTATGTCTGTTTAATGGTAACTATGTATGCATAAATGGTTATATTTATGAATGTGTATGTAATAATATATCTGTCTATATTGGAATTAAAATGTTTGTATATATGTATGTGCGTGTATGTATGTAAGCACTACGTACGTATGTACCTCATATATGCGTATGACTGTATGTATATATGTATGTATGTATGTATTTGTGTGTGTTTCTATAGCAAAGATATTTAACATGTTTAGATAGATACTTATCTGTTTTGATACGCATGTACTTACTAAGAAGTTATTAGCAAAATCTCTCAAAAGAACTAAATGGGGTAATTTGGTTTTGACTAAACTGGAAATCCTTCTTTTTCGGCTTTAAAACCATAACATGTAAAAATCAATGCGATATTTCCTTTCCAGCGGTTCTTTGATCTCCGCTCCCCAGCTTACTGTTTATAAAATTGATGGACGAATGAATTTCTTTTAAAGCTATATTCCTTTGATTGCATGGTTTGAATATACTTCTGGCCAGGCGGTCTCTTCAAAATCAAGTCGTTGATTCTCTTTATACGGTCGGCCATCCATAATTTCTTTCGCATGAGAGAAGAACGACGTTGAACTGCGAACCAATTCGAATTCGTTTGAGAAGGAAAAAGATTGAGAGCGTGGCATGGCGTGTGTTGAGATCTTACAATTTTGCTCGCATGTTTTCCCGTTTTGCATTTCGTGATTCGGATTTTACGATAGTTTCATTGATGTAGAATCATATACTCAAAGACTGTTATGATTCCTCGTCACTGAATTACCTGCGACAGGCTAGAAATACTAACCAAATCCCCATTAATTGACATCTTACCATCTTTCAAAAAGAAGCCAATTATGTTCACGTTTAAAGCTAACCTGAATGCACTATGCTATGCTCTTGTAATGTGCTAGTCACGGTTGGATGTGCTAGTCGCGGTTGGAACGTCTTGGATCATGTTTATGGACTCAGGTTACAATTGTTAAGAAATCGTTAAATGCTTGTGCGAAGTTAAAATGCAGTAAATCTTCAGACGTTGTTTATAAACACACGCTAAAAGTAGAATATTTAGAATTAGGAAGATTTAAACAGAAAAGCATAAATTTAAGAGGCGTGGCTGTGTGGTAAGAAGGTTACTTCCAAACCACATGGTTCAGGGTTCAGTCCCACTTCAATAGGTATCCTTTTCTATAGCCGCGAGCTGACCAAAGCCTTGCGAATGGACTTGGTAAACAGAAACTGAAAAGTCCTTCGTATATATATATATATATATATATATATACATACATGTATATATATATGTATATATATATATATTATATATATATATATACATACATGTATATATATATGTATCTATATATATATATATATATATAGAGAGAGAGAGAGACAAGAGAGAAAGAGAGATAGATAGATAGATATAGAGAGATACATACATAGACAGATAGACTGATAGATAGATACACACACACACATAAATATATATATATGTAAACATATCTATCTATCTATCTATCTCTCTCTATATATATATATACATATATATAGTTATTTATGTTCTATATATTATATATATATATATTATTCAGCGATATATATATATATATATATAATATATATATATATATAAATAGATATATAGGTAAATAAATATGAGTAACAAAGAGGCACGTGTGAATTGAATTCATTACGGGCGTTTTCGTCAGCTGAATTCCTTATCTTCAAACATAAGGCACAATTCAACTTCTTCAACATAGCAAGGCGTCAGCACTTAGCTGCTATTTCTAACATGTATACTGATCACATAGAGCCTCCCTGATATAACGAAGTACATAGAATCTTGGCAGCATGTACTCGATTGAATGACGTTCATATGATCAATCGGATGATCAATGACTTGCGCAGTAACACATTTATGTTTGACGAAGTGGAATTCTTTAACCCTGATCAAGCTAGTTTGTTTACCAACCACGTGGTTCCGGGTTCAGTCCCACTGCGTGGCACCTTGTGCAAGTGTCTTCTATTATAGCCTCGGACCGACCAAAGCCTTGTGAGTGGATTTGGCAGACGGAAACTACAAGAAGCCCGTCGTATATATCTTAAGACTCTTAAGACTCCGCCGGTTACGACGACGAGGGTCCCAGCTGATACGATCAACGGAACAGCTTGCTCGTGAAATTAACGTGCAAATGGCTGAGCATTCCACAGACACGTGTACCCTTAATGTAGTTCTCGGGGAAAATCAGCGTGACACAGAGAGTGACAACTGACCCTTTGAAATACAAGTACAAACTCATTTTGCCAGCTGAGTGGACTGGAGCAACGTGAAATAAAGTGTCTTGTCTGCAAGTGTCTTGCTCACACAACGCGTCGCCGGGAATCGAACTCACAACCTTACGATCATGAGCCGAATGCCCTAACTACTAAGCCACGCGCCCTCACTGCGTCGTATATATGGTATATATATGTATATATGTATATGTGTGTATATGTTTGTGCGTCTGTGTTTGACCCCCCAACATCACTTGACAACCGGTGCTGGTGTGTTTACGTCCCCGTTACTTAGCGGTTCGGCAAAAGACACCGATAGAATAAGTACTAGGCTTAGAAAGAAAAAGTCCTGGAGTCGATTTGCCGATTTGCTCGACTAAAGGCGGTGCTCCAGCATGAACGCAGTCAAATGACTGAAACAAGTAAAAGAGTATTATGTAAAGTGGCCTGCTGGCAGAATCGGTTGCACGCCGGGAAAATTGCTTAGCTGTACTTCATCCGTCTTTACGTTCTGAGTTCAAATGCCACCGATGTCACCTTTGCCTTTCATCTTTTCGGGGTCAATAAATTAAATAATATTTGAGCACTGGCATCGAAGTATTCGACTTTGTCCCTTCCCGAAATTTGCTGGTCTTTTACTGACTTTTGAAATCAATATCATTTCAAAACTAAGCAAGCAGGACTTCTACAATAAGACTGTGGTCAGAGTATGATAAATGTTTCAAATCCACTATTTTTGAAATTGGCAGAGGAAAATATTACAAGCGAGCAATAAAGTATTTTTGTCATGTGTGCAACCACGAAACACGAACTTAGAGAAATATGTTTCGTAAGCTAAACACAAGAAAAACTGTGTCACAATAAACTCAAATTGATTAGAAAATGTCGAAGGAGGTTTATTTCAGAAGAAAAATAACAAAGTTGAAATACTAAAGAGGAGCATTTGCGACTTGTCATCGAAGTGTTCGTGGCATCAATCGTTTAGGAGAACTTATTAATAAAGGAATTCCTTCATCATCCCTTAGAGCTAAATTGAAAGTACATAGATCAAAATGCACGGCACTTATATAAAATGTTATTGCCTCATCTTTAGTGAAAGAACAAACCTAAGCTATAAGTAATAGTTAATCCTCTTTGCTTTTCCACAAACCTACTGATATTGCTTGTAAAATGCATCTGCATATGTGTCTGTGTTTGCGTTTTTTTTAGATATTTCCATAACAAACAAAATAAAAATACACACAACAATTTTGGGATTAATTTCTATTAGAGAAACCACTGCCGAATCGTTGCATCAAATTTATGATATTGCTTGTAAAAAGGCTGTGAGGGGGTTGAGAGTTAGGGTGGATATAATAAACAGGAAATGACGTTGAATCTCAGGTTTTAGGGTTTCGTTACAAAAACTGCTGCTGCAATGTTGCGTCAGGTTGTTAAAACGTTCTTTGGAATTAATATTAAAAAAAACTGTTTCGTTATTGCAACAGAACCAGTTTCAAACCTTTGAGCTGTTAATAATTCTCTCTATATACGTTAATGAAATTAGATCATCCAAACATGATTCTCATAAAATGCATTTTACTCTCACGCCATTTAATACCATATTCCTATGTTGCTGAAGAATTATCTTCCAATACCATTGACTTTTTCTTAAGAAAACCTTACAACGGGTTCAATACTTCGAAGAGAATCCATTGCGGAAATATATAAATTTTTCAGATATAATAAAGAACCATTAAAAAGGATTTCCTTTTCAAGCACAAAAGGGTTAATGATAAGCTATTGCATGAAGTGAATTCTTTCTTAATCAGTGTGCTGTATTAAAATTATATTGCCACATGGTAAGTCCTTGTTGCAACATGTATTATACACAAGAATTTTATGTACTATGGGATAATTCGCAATATAGTATTATGGGATAATTCGCAAAAATATTAGAAGGAAATTTATAAATTTATCTACGATGGTGGTAAAGCAATGAAAATGATTTTTACTTTCAGACACAAGAGTGTTAATGAAATGTAACTGTAAAAAGAATTTGTAACTAGTAGAAAGTGTTCATCCAACTGTGCATTGCAATAGTTTTGGATCTTTTCGGTTTGAACGGCAGTTTTTTTCTAGCGGTGTCACATGAAATTGTCACCCATAATTATGACCCTAGTATCGATCTATTGCATTTCAATCTGTTTTAGGGTTAGGGTTAAGGTAAGGGGTGGGGAGAGGGTATCTTTTTTTACTTGAGAAACGTAAATGAACCCAATCTGTTTCTTAAACGAGGGACATTATTTCAAAGCAAGGTATTGTATTTCCAGAGAAATAGGATAACGAAAGGATTCAATCAATCAATGCGCCCTTTTAAAGCCTAGCCAGGCTCTTGGGCCCGGTTTCCCGGTTTCTATGGCGTATGTGTTCCCCAACTGGACGGGACGCCAGTCCATCGCAGCGTTATTTATTTTTGCCAGCTTAGTGGACTTGAGCAACGTGAAATGAAGTGTTTTGCTCAAGGACACAACGCGTCGCCCGGCCCAGGAATCGAAACCACAATCTTACGATCATGATGCTGACACCCTAGCCACTAAGCCATGCGAAAGGATTAACGTTATCTAAATTGAAAACTTTGATTAAAATTTCAGTAGTGCATGTTCGTAAATTTGACTTAATTATAACAATGTTATTTTACTAAATTTTTCATAATTAAAAAAAATTATTTAAAAGGCAGTGTATGTATTACAACAGAAATATGCTAACAGAAGTTTTAAATCCTATCTAAATTCAAACGTTCCATGAAAATTTCATGTTATATTGCAATCACCAGCCAGTTATTTTGCAAAATTCTTGATACAGTTCTATATTTAAGAGATGAGGAATTATGTACATTATTTACATTATTTACATTCCAAGAATATTTGTCCTCATCTTGTTTGTTGTTAACACAACATTTCGGCT
>NW_021833185.1:15000-25000 GCF_006345805.1 Octopus sinensis
GTGTGTGTGCGCATGAGCGTGTATGTCTATGTCTGTATATATATATATAATATATATACATACATACATACATATGTATGTATGCATATATATATATACGTTTACCTGTTTATATACATGTATGTATATATATACATACATATGTGTATATATATATATGTATATATATACATATGCATATATATATATATAAAGACACATAAGTTTACCTTTGTGTGTGTATATATATATAATACATATGCATATATATATATATATATATATATATATATATATATATATATATATCCGCCATATGTCATACATCGTAGACGTTGTTTAAAAAACAATGCCTATATCCGGTCGACTTGTTTAGATGTTCAATGGTATCAGACGTAATATCATTGAAATATCCGGTAAATGATAAATGAAACTGGAAATTAATTAGAGCAATATAAACAGAAACGCGCGCACGCACACGCATACACAAACACACCTCCGCACGCGCACATATTTGTATGCACACCCGCGCACACAAACACGCGCGCGTCGCAAAATAAAATAACGATTATCAATAGAGAAGAGAAGAGAAAATGGTTATAAATCTTTCCGTATCGATCTGTTTAAGTTTTGTTTACTTTTCATATTTAATTAAATCTTGACGTTCTGTTATTATTTCTTTTGTTTATTTCGAAAGATAATGCTATCATTTATTTCCTATTTAGGTAAAAAAAAAAAAAAAAAAAAAAAAAAAAAAACACACAAAAAATACAAACAAACAAACGAGAAACAAAGCCGCAAATATGTGTAAAGCTGTAAGAAATGAATACGTGTGAGGGTTTATACTTGTTTTAAGGGTTTGTTCGGACAATCATCATTGTCGCTAGTATCTGCATTTGGGGGTATTCACTTCTAGGGATTTTATACTTGGTCTATGGTACGTAACACAGAAAACAAATATTCGACTTATTTGAGTGGAGGCTTATCTTTTATATTTTAATCGTTCCAGTGACAGGATTGTGGCCTTGCTGGAGCACAAACTTCGAGAGTTTTAGGCTATTTTTTTCTTTCTCAAGATACACAGCGTGACTCTATGGTAAAAAGCTTGCTGTCCTACCACATGGTTCCAGGTTCAGTCCTAATGCATGGTACCTTGAGCGAGTGCTTTCTACTATAGCCTCGGACCGACCAAAGCCTTGTGAATGGATTCGGTTGACGGAAACTGAAAGTTGCCTGTCTTATATAAATATATGTAAACATTTGTGTTTCTCGCCCGCCACCATTGCTTGACATGTGCTGTTTGTGTGTATACGTTGCCGTAACTTAGCCGTTAGAATATGTATAGGGTTTACAAAGAATAAGTCCTGGGGTCAATTTGTTCGACTAAAATCCCTTAATGTGATGCTCCAGCATAGCCACAGTCAAATGACTGAAACAAGTAAAACAGTAAAAGACTAACAGAATAAAAGAATTCAAAAGTAAATAATTTATCTAAGTAAACAGAGATTAATTATTTCTCTTCAAAAAGATGTTTTTTTCTGCTTTGCTTTTTTTTGTTTTTTTTTCACGTATTTTATGCATTTGTCGGTGCATCCATGGCTTTGCAGTTAAACAGCTCGCTTTGCGACCATGTGGATTCAGGTTCAGTTCCACTACACGGCAAATCGAGCAGGTACCTTCCTCTATAACTGCAGCCGATCAATGCCCTGTGAACAAATTTAAGAGATAGAAACTGTGTCGAAGCCTGCTTTATATACGAGTGCATGCGCGAATTTGTACGTGTACATATTTGAATATATTTCTGTTTTTGCATAACCACCGCTTGACCCCTGGTTTAGTAAGGCCCTGTAACTTAGTAGTTCGTCAAAGAAAGTCTATAGATTTTAAGTACTAGACTTAAAATATAAATGAGATCGATTTGTTCGATTAAATCTTTCAAGGTGATGCCCCAGCCTGGCCGCAGTCTAATGACTGCAACAAATAAAAGATAAAAGATAAAATACAAGTTTCATTAAGCGTTTGTTCCTATAGTCACCAATGTCGCTCGTATCCGCATTTGGGATATTAATTTCTAAGGATTTTAATTGTTACTCAATGGTACGTAGCACAGAAAACAAAATATTCAGCTTATTTGAGTGAAGGGTTCTCTTTTACATTTTAATTATTCCAGTGACAGGATCGTGGCCATGGTGGAGCACATACTTGGAGAGTTTTAGGGTATTATTTTTTCCAAGGTACACGGCTGCGTGGTGAAATAATGTGTGTGGTTAAATAATGCTCATTAACTATATCTGAAGATATAGTATATCAAATTTCTTTGCATAATATTTGCATAATATCTGACTGTGTAATTTTAATATATTTCACTAAGTAAGGCGGCGAGCTGTCAGAATCGTTAGCACGCTGGGCGAAATGCTTTGCGGCATTTCGTCTGCCGTTATGTTCTGAGTTCAAATTCCGAGCGAGGTCGACTTTGCCTTTCATCCTTTCGGGGCCGATAAATTAAGTACAAGTTACACACTGGGGTCGATATAATCGACTTAATCCGTTTGTATGTCCTTGTTTGTTCCCTCTGTGTTGAGCCCCTTGTCGGTAGTAAAGAAATAGATATTTCGTCTGCCGTTACGTTCTGAGTTCAAATTCCGCCGAAGACGACTTTGCCTCTCATCCTTTCGGGGTCGATAAATTAAGCACCAGTTACGTACTGGGGTCGATATAATCTACTTAATCAGTTTTTCTGTCCTTGCTTGTCCTCTATGTGCTTAGCCCCTTGTGAGTAGTAAAGAAATAGGTATTTCGTCTGCCGCTACGTTCTGAGTTCAAATTCCACCGAGGTCGACTTTGCCTTTCATACTTTCGCTATCGATAAATTAAGTACCAGTTGCATACTCGGGTCGATCTAATCGACTGACCCCTCCCCCAAAATTTCCGACCCTCACTTTATTCGGTAGCTTATCATTAGCCCTTTTGTGTTCGAAAAGGAAATCATTTTTAATGGTTCTTCAGTATCGTTGAAAGATTTACATTTTTCCACCAAGGTTTCTTTTCGAAGCACCGAACCAATTGTAAGTTCCTCTTAACATACAGTCAATACTATTAGATTGAAATTCTTCAGCAACATAGGAACATATTAAATGGAGAGAGAGTGTCAAAAGCATTTTATGAGAACAGTGTTTGGCCGATCTAATTTCATTAACGCGTAGAGAGAGAATTATTAACAACTCAAAGGATTGAAACTCCATCTGTTGCAATAGCAAAACAGTTTTTAATATTAATTCTATCATTACTGATGAATTTTTTCCACACAATTTGTCGTAACACTTCGGCAGAGCTTCTGCAATAGAAATTAATCCCAAAATTGTTATACGATTTTATTTTCTCGTTTATGGATACACGTAACGCATACACATAGATAGCGCTTACAAGCAATATCAGTAGCGTCGTCCAAACTGAAACCTAGCTATTACTTATGACCGCAGTTTGTTCTTTCAGGATACAGCAATAATATTTTATATAAGTGCCGTGCATTTTGATCTATGTACTTTCAATTTAGCTGCAAAGGATTATGAATACATTCCTTTATTAATGAGTTCTCCTAAACGATTGACGCCACGAATATTTTGACGACAAGCTACACATGCTGCTCTATGTATTCTCAATTTTATTATTTTCCTATTAGAAAAAAAAAACCGCTTTGAGAATTTCGTGTAGCCTGAGTTTATTACTGTACTGTATTTTGTTATGCTTAGTTGAAAAGCTTTGTTAAATTGATTTAGTGAGCTCGTATTTTAACATTCTGCGTAATAGCTGTGTTTTATTTCTTTTACAAAGTTTGAAAATTATGAATTAGATAACCAGAAGTTTTAAAACATTTTACTGCACTTTGAACTCCTCTTCTTCGTATCGTTTTGAAATAATCGAGATTTGGTGGGGAGGGAATTTTAAGCATTGTCAGACTTCGTTAATCAGTGGGTACCGGGCGCTGACTTCACTTGGCCAAACAAATTCTAATTGCGATCGTTTTTTCAAGGATCGCTCGAACTTGAATAATTACCTGTTCCTACGAGTTTAACTTGACATTATTTGGGGGGCTCCATACAGCTTCCATATAGTCACTCAATATGCTAATATATAAACCAAATGTCCCTCAAATTATATACGACATTCTTAATTAGTCAATAGATTTTGATTAACCAAAACTATCGTTTATATCTATTTCTTTTTACTTGTTTCAGTTATTGGACTGCGGCCATGCTAGGGCAACGCCTTGATCAGTTTAGTCGAACAAATGAACCTCATACTGTACTCCCAACATCGCTTGACAACCGGTACTGGTTTGTTTACGACCCCGTAACATAGCTGCGCGGAAATAGAGACCGATAAAATAAGTACTAGGCTAACAAAGAATATGTCATGGAGTCGATTCGCTCGATTTAAAGGCGGTGCTCAAACATATGCTCGATGTTGGAAAGTGCAGACTCCAGCAATTGAAAATAATGCTGCAGCGACTGAGTGGAAAAAAACCGCTCTTTTATGCAAATCTCTTGAGCAAATCAACTTCATTCAGAACAAACGTTATGCTTGTTGCTCGTTTATTTTTCACGAATTCGTTGAGAAATATAGTTAGAACGTAGTTATCCACATTTTTCACTGAGGTTTCAGCACTAAGAGAAAACCGGATATCTCTTCCACCCTGATAATTTAAGAACCGTATGACCCCAACGATCACTTTTATAAGAATAAATCGACATCTCATTCCCTTTCTGCAAAATTACAGATATTGATTTTAAATTTTGGTACATGGCCACCAATTTATGGGTGGGGGATAAGTCGATTACATTGACACCCCAGTACTCAACGGATATTTATTTTTTCGACTCAGAAAGGATGGAAGCCAAAGTCCACCATGCCGGTATTTGAACTCAGAACCTAAATACAGAATACTGCTAAGGGTTTTGCCCGGCGTGCTAACGATTCTGCCAGCTCGGTGCCAGCCCATAATATAAATATTCTTTTCTACTCTAGGCACAAGGCCCGAAATTTTAGGGGAGGGGACCAGTCAATTAGATCAACTCCAGTACGCAACTGGTACTTAATTTATTGACTCCGAAAGGATGAAAGGCAAAGTCGACCTCGACGGAATTTGAACTCACAACGTAGTGACGGGTGAAATACTGCTAAACATTTCGCCCGGCGTGCTAACGATTCTGCCAGCTCGTCGCTATTAATAGCAATAATAATATTTATATTATAGCAAGGTGGCGAGTTGGCAGAAACGTTAGCACGCCGGGCGAAATGCGTAGCCATATTTCGTCTACCGTTACGTTCTGAGTTCAAATTCCGCCAAGGTCGACTTTGCCTTTCATCCTTTCGGGATCGATTAAATAAGTACCAGTTACGTACCGGGGTCGGCGTAATCGACTTGATCTCTTTGTCTGTCCTTGTTTGTCCCCTCTGTGTTTAGCCCCTTGTGGGTAGTAAAGAAATAGGTATTTCGTTTGCCGTTACGTTCTGAGTTCAAATTCCGCAAGGTCGACTTTGCCTTTCATCCTTTCAAGATCGATTAAATAAGTACCAGTTACGCACTGGGGTCGATATAATCGACTTAATCCCGTCCGCCAAGATGCCCTTGAGGCAAAGATTTGAAAGCATTATTATTGCTATTAATAAGAGCGGTGAAGAGGCAGAGTCCGTAAAGCGGCAGAAAACATCTTTTATTTATTGACGTCCTTTTAGGGTCTTTGTTCAAAATGCAGTGCCATAAACCATTACGGGGTCTCGAAGACAGATGGGAGGGTGCGCGAAAGGTGTCTACAAACTGGAAACCAGATCCGAATGCTTGCAACACTACCGGATCCACTAAGCACACGCAAAGTACAAAAAAGTGATGTTATGCCAGGCGTACGTGTTAAGTCTTTCACGTTAGTAAGATACGACGTGGTTTGAACCCGGAACGCAAGGAATCAGAATGTATATACCACGCAGCATCTGGTTCGAAGTTTCAACAGTTAGATTAATACACCGCTTTGGTTTAGTAATTTTTTTTCTGTTGTTGGCCACGAAAGGATGAAAGTGAAAGTTGACCTCGGCGATATTTGGACTAAGAACGCAAAGAACTGGAAGATATACCACGCAGCATTCTGGCAACCTGGCAACATGAAGTCGAACAAAACCTATTATTCAAGTTCTATGATATATACATATACATATATATGTATATACATATATATATATATATATATATATATATATATTATATATATATATATATTATATATATATATATAATATATGTATGTGTGTGTGTGTGTGTGTGTGTGTATATGCGTGTGTGTGTGTTAGTAAATGTATATATGTATATGTATATATATATGTATGTATGTATTTATTTATGTATGTATGTGTGTGTATGTATATATATAAATATATATAAATATAGAGAGAGAGGGGAAGAGAGAGAGAAAGACAAAGGGATAAATAGATAGATAGATAGATAGATAGATAGATAGATAGATAGATAGATAGATAAACAGACAGACACGTAAGCACACAAATAAATACACAGTGACAGGCAGATCTTCGACTGATCGATCAATCGATAGACAGCCAGACAGCAGACAGACAGAGAGAGAGAGAGGGAGAGAGAAAGAGAGAGATACAGACAGACAGACAGACAGATAGATAGATAGATAGATACGTTAATATATATGTATGCATCTATAAGCCACCATATCTTCCACTTATGTGTTGCCTAATATTTGTGATAGAAATCTGCATTACTGTCATCATCATCACCATCATTACCATCATGATCCTATTCACGATGCCCCCTTCCACCGCCTCCAGCACCAGCACTGGCACTGCCATCACCGTTCTCTTGTTTAGAGTACACCCATTGTACTATATCTATTCTGTAACTCCATGGCTGATTACATTTCAGGCTATAACTCTACAGTTTGTCTATTTTATTGATATTATTTAACACAGAACATGGGTTCTTCCCAGGAGTGTTATTTTCAGAAGCTTCACGCATCGAATATTTACCTGGAATTTCTTCGATTATCCGATATCTATTTGGCTTCACTGTATTTACGCTTCGTTGCTCTTCAGATTCTAAACACAACACAGAACTCTTTGTTTTTATCTGGCTTCGATATTGCTCGATATTTCTACACTTGGTAATTTCCATCTCCAGACAACGTTACTGAGATGTTATCGTCAGTGGGTCAAACATCATGAATAAGTAATGCACAACGTCTCTTATTACAACAACCTACCTCTCGTAGCTTACTCGTATTCCCTTACCTGTATTTATTTTCATAAATCAGATAATCAGATTATTTCATTCTCTTTCACTCTCTCAGACATATGTCCAACATATCTTTTTCTTCTATTGCTACGTACTTAATTTCCAGCTGCGTAAGTAGCCACCCTGTAATATTTCTTAATATATTCTGCAGAAACTTGTCTGCTACATCCAAATAAGATGTAGTTAGTAGTCTTACCGAATTCAACAAACGTACAACATCTATTTTTGGTATTTGTCTTCAATATCTTCTGCAAGGAAGCTGTTTTTTATATTACAGAGTATTAGAGCCAAATTCGATGATATTTTATGTATCTCCTTTTCGATGTATTGGTGAACAGTCAACAGCGTTGGAGAGCATGAAGATTAAAGATGTAGCTGAGTAAAATTTAATGACTTAGAGTCAGGAGCTATCAGAACTTTGTAGAAGAATTACCTGTATCATGATGATTCGTGCCGGATATCAAAATACTGACATCGTGGCCGATGCGCAATGCTCTGCGAAGATTGTTAAGGCTGCAAGACGTGAGATGGACATCATGAAAGCCAATTTCCCCTAAACTGTGGTATTTGGGTGCATCTTCAGTGAGAGTGACATCATCTCGCACCACGTCAGAACGGATTTTATATAATATATATATAGAGAGAGAGGGGGAGAGAGATTTGAGTGTGTGTGTGTGTGTGTGTGTGTGTGTGTGTGTGCGTGCGTTTGTGCGCATGTGTGTGTATGTGTCTCTCTATCAAATCCCTTCACATTAAGTCACTTGCCTAAAATGCTGCGAAGTAGGACTAAACCGGAAGCCGCGCGTACGTGGTTACTAAATGACCTTCTAAACTACATTGCCATGTTTGTTTTTTTTACATCTACCGATTTACTTACGTTTCACACACCTACCTGATTTCCATTTCAAGACTCATCTGCTTTATTTTATTTCTTGCAGCAGTGTTCCTGTATTCCTGTCAGAAGAGATTGAGATGTGTCTCAGAGTATATTAATTCGTATTCCTGTCTTCACCTTCAGTGACAAAATGCTGGTTCTTTTTTGGTTATTTTTACTACGAAATATTTATATTTTTGTAGTTGATCTTGTTTCATTTATTATCATTTTTGTTTTTATTATTTTTCTTAAAGACATAAATGCTGTCTTTTAAAACTGTTACATCGATGAGGAGGCATTTCTTGCCCTGGTGGTCTTTTACATTAATATTCCGTCAATTAATATGGCGACGAGCTGATACGAGCAAACGAGAGTCGTTAGCACGCCAGGCAAAATACTTAGCGGCATTTCGTCCGTCTTTACGTTATTAGTTCAAATTCCACCGCTGTCCACTTTACCATTCTTTTCGGGATCGATAAAATAAGTACCATTCTAGTGTTGGAGCCGATGTGAACGACCTACCTCTTCCTCGAACTTGCAGGTGGTGTGCCAAAATTTGAAATCCATATTTCTCCAGTTTAGGATTATCCGTCGACTGCGAGTTGGTATGTCCCGAATATGAAAGCCCGTGGCTTAGTGGTTAGGTTATTCGGTTCGCGGTCGTAATGTCATAAGTTCGATTTCCGGTTTTCTCTATATCTCTTAATCACTGCACACACACGTTCTCGGCTATTCTACACATGTCAAGTGGTTCCAAAATCCACGAATGCGGCAACGTGTCGTAAGCCGTTTTAAAGTCTATGCAATCAAGCAGTGGATCAGTAGTTGCCAACGTCATTGCTCTTTGACTGATCTTTCATCAACAATGTTGTCTTTTACAATCCACTCCGGAAATGCAACACTCTGTAGGCAATTCTTTAATTGCAACGCCGTTCACTTGTATGTTGACATAAACCACTTGAGCCAGTAGCCCTTAATTCCGTCTGTTCCGACCGCTTTCCAGTTTGGCAGTTTTGATACCTGTGCAATTACATCTTCCGTTGTTATGCGTACATGGTCCTGTCGTGGAGACCACGGGCGATGGAGTTTGGATCTCACGGGATGAACTCACGCATCACCGTGGTTTTGGGAAACTTCTTGCCCGCAGGTATTATTCCAAAATTGGCAGTTTTCCTATGAACCAGGAGGGATATCATCTTCTGTATCTACTAAACTCTTAAAAAATCTGCCTCTGGTTATTTGAGAATAACTAGTATTGTTGGAACTGCGAAATGCGATCAGTTTAGCGTTGTTATTATTAGCAAAGGGGGTGATTGATCTGTCTATCGTCTCCAATTTACCCCTGTTTTGTGCCATTCGACAGGTTACTGAGGGGAATGGGAGCCACGCAAAAGAGTAGTGGTGACAATTTGGAAAAATGCTGCAGTTTATTTCGAAGTCCCAATCGTTCATATTACTTGTCTCTGAATACGGTATAAGAATTGTTTTCCGTTGCCTCATATTATTCGACAGAAAATTATCAATAACTGGAGACATTTTATGTATTTGCAAGAATTTCTCAATCCAGCTATGGGGAAGGCTGTCAAACGCTTTTTTAAAATCAATCCATGCAATAGAAAGATTTTTGCGGCGTTTGTGTCAATTCTCAAGAACAATTTTATTGATTAAAAGTTGGTCTTTACAATCATAGAAACCCCGTTTACAACCATTGTATTCACTGAGGAATATTTTATTATCAATCAGGAAGATATATGTATATTCAGTAAGTCAATACACCAGACGAAATGCTTAGGGGCATTTCGTCCGTCATTCTGTTTTGAGTTCACGTTACGTCGAAG
>NW_021833186.1:0-2500 GCF_006345805.1 Octopus sinensis
GTTGTATGTATGTGTTATATATATATTATATATATATATATATATATATATATATATATATATATATACATACATATATATGCATATGTATCTATGTATCTATGTATCAATGTACACAGTCAGAAGTGTATATATACTATATATATATATTATTAGAATATAGTATTAGAATAAATAAGGTACTCAGAAATCTGGATGGTTGTACATTTACAGATTTTTATTAATATGTCAAATGTTTTCATAAATCGTACTTTTGCGCTTGCATCTACGCTAGTAGATTCTTAAAAAATCTGAAGAATCTACTAGAGTAGATGCAAGCGCTAAATATATATTCATAAAAACATGTGTCATATTAAGAAAAATCTGTAAATGTACAACCATCCAGATTTCTGAGTACCTTATTTTTTCTAATATATAATACCTGTGCATCACCTCCAAACCTTCTAATACATATATACATATATATCAATCGTTATTAATTAAAAAAAATAGTGGAGTAGTAGAAGAATGGAACCTTTGCATACACATTGAATAATAAGTTAACAAGAATTTAATTATATTTTAAGATATAGGAATACACTTTACTGGTTTCAAATTGGATTTTCAAAAGTGTACAGTAGAAGGATTTGTTTCACGAATTATATCTATTCTGGCCGTTGATATAAAAATAGTTTGTTTTTCAGGAAGAAATGTGACTCAGGACGCTATTCGTTAGCATACAAATTGATTGGTCATTGTTCATACATTAAGCCAATGCGGCAATCACGCAAGAAGGCCACATAAATGTTTGTCTCCGAAGAGTATATCTTATGATAGTTAGAAAAGTGAGATACGAAAAAGTGATATAATAATTGTTTGCATAAGAGTATTACGGGTTATTAATGTTTTATATTCCGTAAAAGAATAATCTATTATATAAAACCCATTCTGTCCGTCAGTGTTTGTGTGTCTTCTAGGAGGTCGTGCATCCTCCATCCGATTGCGCTCAAATTTAATATGTAGATACCGATGATATCAGGGCGTGTATAAGTCTTGAAAAAATTACAAAAATCGATTCCGGGTGAGATTGCGATCGATAAAGCCGTGGGAACATGCATTTGTACATGCAAGTACATCAGCTGTTGTGATCGATACTACGCATACGCGAGAAATATGCACGTGCAGTTTGCGTCAAAAAAGCCGACTGGCTTGAAATAATGCCACAAAATGCAGTATATTTAAGGGACCAAAAAGTAAGATGCAAAAGAAATATTTTCTTCAAATTTGGCATGAAGGAAGGAAAGACTATTCGGTCTCTTTAGAATAGAAAAAAGTCTATCTTTATTTCTTCTATTGCTGGTGTCTCAAATTTAGGTTAAATCAGTGTTTCTGAAAGGGAGGCATATGAGACGATCGGATAAGTTATTTTCAGAAAATTTGGTTTAAATGTTTGACAACTCAGCACCGTCCATTGGACGGGGTGGGGGTAGGGCGGTTGTTTTGCTCGTGTTATATAATAGAGCTATTTTCCTCCCATTCAGCATGTCAAAACATATCCCTTTTTTGTTAAGAAGTTGTGGGGTAAGTACTATAACAAGTTGTGGAGAAAATAAGATAGATGATAGCTGATACATGAATTTTGCATTTTAAAGTACGTGCCAAATTAAAACCAAATTAGCCATTCTGCAAAAATGAATTCAAAGGAAAAGCAGAATCATGTATTACCATTATTTCTTCGTGTATTACTATTTTTTCTTGTTTTTTTCTTGTTTTTTTTCTTCTTTTTACTGCTCTTCTGGAGTGATTTTTATTTTTCAATAAACGAACTTCTATATTAATTCTCTCAAAGATGGTGTCTACCAAACAGAAACTATCCGGTCTGGAGTTATAATAAAAGACGCTTGGCCGAAGTCCGCATACTGCGACGGAACTCAATACAACTTGGTCACAAAGCAAGCTTCTAAACCACACGGCCGTGCCATCACCTATAAAGAAAATACCTACAGTTAAGAAGGATTACGTGAATAATAGCAAGATTTTAGCCAGTCTAAATACTAAGTTCTTAGAGTTAAATAGTTAATGTATATTTTTTTCGGTGCGAACGGATTTGAATAGGTTATGTGATATATATATAAAAGGAAAGAAAATAGAAAGAGGAAAATAAATATAAATAAAAGAAGCAAAATAGATATCCCGCAGTGAATACGAACGCAGAGTTAATGAAATGGCGAATTAAATAACATTACACTACACTGCAAACTTAAGCGGAACAACCACACAGAACGGCTTTAAACCAAACAAAAACGCCGCACGTAGACACACATACTTCAGACTTAAATCTAGCGACATGTATAATTGAACATGGGCTACGATGGAGGTGGATGGGGCCGCTTACCATCATTTGGAATGAAAAGAAAACGATCTATATATATATATATATATATATATATATATACATATATATATATATGTGTGAAAAGAAATGCATTTGCACCTTCAGAGGTATTGATTGTATGATTTC
>NW_021833186.1:7500-12500 GCF_006345805.1 Octopus sinensis
TATGTTATGTTTGTATGTATGTATTCATTGGTCGTTTTACCTACGCCTCTACGTACACAGTACACTTTATCTAAAACTCCATTCTACATTCAGTAATTTTAAGTAAAAACCATAAAAAGAATGGGACGTTTATTATTTGATGCAGAAACATTCATGCTCAATTGTTCTGCTAACGTGATCTTTGTTTTAGCAACCTATTGCTACACTTAGTGCGTTTGCTTGTGCGTTGGTACTATTATACCCTAAAATTTGATAGCATACACTAACGCGAGATTATATAGTTATGACGGACTAACCACATTAAAATATACGATCTGTCACCGTGAATGTATGTTTTGCAAATAGTAGCATATTCAAAATATTTAAGACGAAAGGCAATATAACCTGAAGTTTAGAAACAGATTGCATATATTTATATAGAAGCTATCTACTCATTAATTATTGGTAATATAATTGAAATATTATTTCTATATTATATTTCCCCATTATATATGCGAATAGTGGAGGCGCGTGGCTTAGTGGTTAGGGTGTCAGCATCATGATCGTAAGATTGTGGTTTCGATTCCTGGACCGGGTGACGCGTTGTGTTCTTGAGCAAAACACTTCATTTCACGTTGCTCCAGTCCACTCAGCTGGCAAAAATAAGTAACACTGCGATTGACTGGCGTCCCACCCAGCTGGGGAACACATACGCCATTGAAACCTGGAAACTGTGCCCATGAGCCTGGCTAGGCTTTAAAAGGGCGCATTTATTTTATATATGCGAATATGTATGTGGGTTTGTGACACTGCTATAATGATGAAACGTACATGAGAATGCTAAACGTAATTTTTTCCAGGGGATTAAATGCAATGGTGTCAGAGATATAAAACGTTCATTTAAAATTTTGACACATGCCAGCTATTTTGGTGGAGGTATAAGTCGATTACTCTAACCCCAGTGCTCGACTGGTACTTATTTTATCAACATTGGAAGGATGAAAGGCAAAGTGCACCAGAATGTAAAGACGGAAGAAATGCCGCTAAGCAATTTTTCCGGCGCCTTAGAGACGTATAATAAGAATTTCTTTCACCAATTTTCAGATATATTATGGAACTTCCTTCTTACATATAAATAAGAACTTTATTATTTACATTGGTACTTTTGGCACAATCATGGGATTTACAAATAAATTAGTGCTTTTGCTTGAAATAATTAACCGTGGCTGTGTGGCAAGCAGTTTGGTTCTCAACCACGTGGTTTCGGGTTCACTCCCTGTGCGTGCCACCATAGCCAACTGGCTTCAACTAAGACATGGGAACGACCAAGGAACTTGTTAGTGGATACAGTAGAAGGAAACTGAAAGAGACCCATCGTGTATATATGTATATATATATACATATACATGGGGGCGGGGTTACCTATTCCACAATTGATGTTGGTATCTTTACGTCCACGTAACATAGTTGTTCGGTAAACGAGACCGATATAATTAGTACCACGTTTAAACATTAAATACTAAGGTCTATGCGTTTCACTAAATTTCTTATGATGAGTTCTCCAGAATGGCCGCAGTCTAATGACTGAAACAAGTAATAGAATATATAATATGGGGGAAAAAAATTGTTGCTCTTACACATTTCAAGTTATTTCACTTGAAAACTGAGAACACCAACATCGTATGTAATGGAGAGTCTGACTTCCTTTCACATCAAAAAATTATGTCTATCTATACAATTTCAAACCATATGACCTGAGATAACCAATTGAGTTGATGTCTATCACCGTCTTGAAATTTACGCAAAAAATATTTTATCGGAATGATATCCAAGAGTCGGAGCATTGAATAGCGGTATTTAAAGCTGTTTAATATACATTAGATTGAGTCGCTACTTGTGAGACTATTTCGAAATGCCATTTTATTAATGTGCTGCCTCTACCTGTCGTCTTTTCATTTGCAACATTGTTGGCGGTTCTGTTTTTATTGGTCGACATCTCAATTCCATTCATGTTATCATTTGGTTTTTAATGCTTCTCGCTTTTTTATCAGTTACACTTTTCGAAATCGCGTTATTTATTGGCCAATTCACCGTTCGGTCTCTATTTGTACATTTTCTTAATCGTACCCAGTCTGGCAAAAATTGCTTATCTAAACATGGCTTTTCATTACGAATGCATTAGCTCCTACTTATTAATTGCACTACCGCATCCTCTTTTCGCTGGGGTACATATTTGTTTATCTCTCATTTTCCTGGTATCTCAAGCGATGTCTTGAATCAGGATCTTTATTTGATTATCATAATTTGTTTCATTACAAAACATATTTATCTATTTCCTGAATCGCTATTTTAAATCTTCTAAATGCTTCTTCACCTACTCGTTAAGATATTGTATATGTTTCTTCCTACTTTCATTGCCTATTGATTATTTTTTAATTAACTCGTTGTTAGTTATAGGGTCTCTACATTACAATATCTGTTTCTTTATTGCCCACAAGGGGCCAAACACAGAGGGGACAAACAAGGACAGACAAACGGATCAAGTCGATTACATCGACCCCAGTGCGTAACTGGTACTTAATTTATCGACCCCGAAAGGATGAAAGGCAAAGTCGACCTCGGCGGAATTTGAACTCAGAACGCAACGACAGACGCAATACCGCTAAGCATTTCGCCCGGTGTGCTAACGTTTCTGCCAGCTCGCCGCCTTTATTATTATATTACATTACAATATCGGATCTTCACTTCACACTTTGATTGATATTCTAAAAAATAAATTCATTTTGGTGTCCTCAGCGTAATATTTCATTTCACTTTCGTGAAATTAGATTTTTCATATGTTATATTTTTCTGATAAGCATCAGATGTCAGTTCTAGAATCACTTACACGGGAGACGTTACTCTTTATTAATATCCTTTTGCATTTATAATAACAGTATTCTCCCTTTCAATTCAAGTGCGCTTCGATTGTAGTCTTGTGTTCAGAGTGTACATTTTATGGATGTCTTACATACGTGCATGGCTTATCTTAATCGTAAAACCACAACTATATATCGGATTTAAATTTTGCTGTGTAATCGTAACCTTACAGATTAGATCTTTTGGCTAAGTTTCAAGTCGATCTGTTGCAGGATTTGCACCTACTTGTGGCTACTTCAAGATATACATAGAAATTTATACTCAGATTGACAGAGAACTTCCGAGAGATATAAGGTATTTAGTCATCAAAAAAAGAGGGGTTGATTTGGTCACTTCAGCTTTTATACAAAGTTCTTTGAGCATAAAATAGTAAACAGAATTTTCGCAGAAAGATGAGATTTAACATGAAAAAATTAAATATTGAGAAATATTTTAAATAGATTGAAGGATGCTCCCAAAACATCTGAAGAATTTCAGAGAATTTGAACCATAGAAAAGAAAATATAATTACGTTGTCAGCAGAATAAATTGCGTAAAACAAAATTTTTTCCTTGATTGCATATCGAAATGAGTTTGGAAGTAAGACTGAAGATGCTATGTCAATATGAAATATTCCAGAATTACATAAGCAGCGCATCCTCTATATGCGCTGGAATATGTTTTTTTCAAATTCGAATATTGAACACAATAAGGTTGTTAGAATTTCATATTTCAGTCTCCAAATTTGTTGTGACAAGGACGTAGCATTTCAGATATTTAGGCGTCTAAACTAATATGCTTGTTGTTTGTAATTTCTCTTGAATATGTGTTATAAGACAACTAGATAAATCGTTTACAATATTCCACTACTCAAACCTTTTGTGGAGGGGGGAGGGGTATTCATCATATACGAGAACAGGAAATTACGTCAGCTAAATTAATTTTTTATGATTACGATAGGATGAAAGCTGTTATAATATTTTGCGCTGACGCCATAAATTTAATGCTTGCGGTCATTACTATAACGGTTTCTTATTGAATTTTCTGTTACCTGTAACCATTTTCTAAATATCCCTAGATAAAAATTGAAAACATTTTATGCAATATTGGATAACGCCACACCAAAAGTGAATGGAAAATGACACGAGGAATTGTTTTTATTATTATATTCTATGTTTGACTTTTGCTTTATATTTGTACAAGTTGGCTCCAAGTCTCACCCAGAGACCTCAAGAGACAACAGGTTGGAAGTTCATGTTGTTGTTATGCCTAGTGTGCCATATATTTGGTTTTGTATTTAGTGTTGTACTAGTGAATGTCTAAAAAACAAACGAAAATTGTTTGTTTTAAAACTTGAGATTACATAGAAAGTATTTTGCGTAGGATATGAGCAGTTCCCATGAGCACTATCTTTTGAATTTCTACCATTTTGGGGTTTCCTGGTATCTGAGCTACGTAGCAATCAGCCCCTTTTGCTATCATTCCCAGGGCACCTATGACAACAGGTATTGTTTTAGTCTCTCAGGATCCACATTTTGCTGATTTCTATTTCAAGATCTTTATATTTGCTCAGTTTTTGGTAGGTCTTGACAGATACGTTTATATCGATTGGGACAATCATATCAATGAGGAGGCTATTATTATTATTATTATTATTATTATTATTATTATTATTATTATTATTATTGTCTTCATCATCATGGCCGGCAGCCTGGTAAGACTCGCTTGACATCTTCGTGTATTTTATAAAGAAAAATACATAATACCCGTTTGCACTATCGTGGACAACAGGTTAATTACTGTCGAGTGGTGAGTTTATTTTCGTGTTATGTCCCCCAGTTTTAGAGGTCAGGTCAATTGATTTTGTTTTTCAGTCATAGTTGTCTGCGCTTCCCCAATCAACACAGCGAAAACATAAAACACGGTGATGCTCATATGTGAGAGAGGGGGAGAGAGTGAAGAGCGTCACCAGTAGTCAATAAGAGAGAGTGTGACTGGAGAAGAGACTTCGCGCTGAAAAGGGAACAGACGATAGTGGTGTTTTTGTTGAAAAAAATGAACAAGAAGGACAACATGGTCAATTTTTTCGAGAAGGCTCTCCTAGAAGATCTTTACAAAAGCAA